>NW_010347134.1:0-293 GCF_000700745.2 Antrostomus carolinensis | reverse complement strand
ATAGTTCTGTGTATTTGAGTTATGAACAGGTGGCATGCCAGAAATCTCTATTTCTGAGACATTCTCTCACAGATCTTTGCTGGAAATCAGATAACAATTGAGGGGAAGGTTTGAAGGGAAGGAAATGAAATCTTCCTATTTAGTTAAGGGGAAAAATATTAGACAAATAACTGTTAAAATAGAAATCTCTGTCTTGTTCTTAGACCAACTATAAGTGAGAAACTGGTGAAAGTCAGCTCCTGAGTTCCAAGGTTGTGTCAGTGCCTCTCAACCGTTATCTAAGAAGAAGAAAG
>NW_010347133.1:0-293 GCF_000700745.2 Antrostomus carolinensis | reverse complement strand
GCTTTGCGCAGGAGTGAGTTTTACCCCTCTGGAGAGACAAACTCAGAAGACGGATTCATCCTTTCCCCTGTAGGTCTGAGCCTATTTTATTTTCGATCCATCAGCCCTCGAAGCATCTCTGTTCCACAGGATAATGGATTTGGAGCTGCAGCCAGCAACCACTAAGAGCATCCTTTCCTTGCCCAGACCCTTGACCACTGAGATTTCCAAACCAGCCCCAAACCCATCAATATGTCTTCAATAAACTATCCAAGAGCTGCAATTTTCCAGGATTTCCAAGCCAACCACAAATT
>NW_010347132.1:0-294 GCF_000700745.2 Antrostomus carolinensis | reverse complement strand
GAGGGGATGGTTTGCAGGGTCCTGGCTGTGTGACCTGGGTTTGGCTCAGTTTCTTGTTGGACTCACTGAGTTAGAAGCTTCAGCTCTTCCATTGCTGTACCCTGCAGCCAGGGAGGCAGCGCTTTGCCCTGACCTGACCATCTTGGTGCCAAATCTGAGATGAAATACAAAGATTCTCCCAAGTTTCCCCTCCCACCACCATGAAATCAGTTTTTCTAGACCACCCACATCAGCGTCTTCACGGAAGCAGCCAGGTCTGGCCCCACCACCCGTGTCCTAGGGCTGGAGGACACT
>NW_010347131.1:0-293 GCF_000700745.2 Antrostomus carolinensis | reverse complement strand
TAACCGTTCTGACTCTATGATTTTAGAGCCAGACAAATGGCTTTATACCTGCCCTTTGAGGGATGCTCCCTCTGCTTCCAGTCCCAGTGCCCAGCCCGGCCGCCCACCCCGCCGCCCGCCCCGGACCTCGCTGCCTCCCGGGCTTGCCCAGCCCCACAGCCCCGAGCCCTCCTCGCAGCCCTCGCCGATGCCCAGCGCAGCAGAAGCGCTGCCCCGTGAGGAGGGCGAGCTCTCCCCCGTGGCAGCACCTTGTGCATCTTCGGCCACCGGGGTTTTTCTTTCTTTCTTTCTTT
>NW_010347130.1:0-293 GCF_000700745.2 Antrostomus carolinensis | reverse complement strand
TCTTACTGGCAGTACCCAAGAGACAAACCAACAAACACAAGCAAATATAAAAGGTCTACAGGGGTCAGCTGGACCCTCAGCAAATCACAGGACTGTTGTAGGACTTGGAACAGCTGGGACAGCCACACTCACTTGGGGTCAATGCAGAAACAGGATCTCTCCCTCTCTAAGCAAGAGAGAGGTGATAAAAATGATTTGGGTGGGAGAGAAGAAGGTGAGAAGAGAGGGTGAAAGGTATTTGTAATAGAGCCTGGGAGGTAAAGCCTTCTGGAAACTCAGAGTGATCCAAATCT
>NW_010347129.1:0-293 GCF_000700745.2 Antrostomus carolinensis | reverse complement strand
GCAGAAGGATGGAGAAGTCTGATGTGTACCTAGGAGGGATTTGATTTTGTGTGATAGGCGATGTACTGAATTGTAACAATGAATCCAACAATGAATTGCAGCTTCTTTGAGATTGACATCTTCAACCCACAGACCATGGGCATGGACTGTGCCAGACAGGCCAGCTACAAGGAGAGAAAATAATCCAAATCTTCCTGAGAGCCAGGTTTGCCGTTAAACAAAGGTTAAAGGACCTGCACAAGAGATTCAGCTTTTAGGAATAAAATGGCAAGATGGATGCCATCAGATCCCAA
>NW_010347128.1:0-293 GCF_000700745.2 Antrostomus carolinensis | reverse complement strand
ATTCAAGCACCACTTCCTCCAAGCTCAAGGTGGGTGCACCCCCATGAGTAAGAAAGGAAGCAAAGGAGGCAGGAGAGCTTCATGGATGAGCCAGGAGCTTCTGGCAAAACTCAAATGGCAGAAGGAAGTTTACAGAATGTGGAAAAAGAGACCAGCCACTTGGGAGGAATATAGGAACCTTGTCAGAGTGTGCAGGGAGGCACCGGGGAAGTCTAAGGCTCGCTTAGAGTTGAGTCAGGCGAGGGCTGTCAGGGGCAACAGCAAGGGCTTCTTCAAGTACATCAGCAGCAAAA
>NW_010347127.1:0-293 GCF_000700745.2 Antrostomus carolinensis | reverse complement strand
GAATCCCCTCCCTTGACCTGCTGGCCACAGGAGAGAGAAGACCCACACTCCCATTAAGATTTCGAGATAACCTTGACCTCAAAAAAGGGCTCCAAAAGCGCAGAGCTCCAAACTGCCTTTGTACCAGCCTGGTGTGAATTTGAGCCTGGCAGCACCCCCTGTCCTCACAAAGGTGGGGACAGCCAGGGCACAGCATCCCCCAGCTGGGGTGGGCAGGGTGGGTGAAGTGCTGCCCACCCCGCCCACAGCACGGCATGGCACAGCACGGCATGGCACGGCATGGCATGGCACGG
>NW_010347126.1:0-293 GCF_000700745.2 Antrostomus carolinensis | reverse complement strand
CCTGAGGGTGTGACACCCCAGCTCTTCCTCCTCCTGCATCCTCCTCCTCCTCATCATCATCATCACCACAGGGACCCCAGGGCTGGGGCCAGGACCTGGGTGGGCGAGTGGGAGCCCAGTGGGTGTTTGGCCGGTGGCCAGGGCTGGGATGGGGAGAGGGATGGAGTCGGTGTGGCCATGGGATGGGGGACAGGGGTGGGGACAGGGGATGAGGGTCTGGTGAGCACAGTGAGGGAGCTGGGCACTGCTGTGGCACAAGCACGTGTGTGTGTGTGTGTGTGTGTGTGCAAGAG
>NW_010347125.1:0-293 GCF_000700745.2 Antrostomus carolinensis | reverse complement strand
TAAAGTATTATGGATTACTGTAACAGTAAAAAGAGTGGGCAAAAAGGTAAAAGGAAAACTTCAGTCACTTTTTTCTGCTTTTTCTCATAACTTCAGACAGGTTACAGAGAGAAATTCAGCTTGATGGTAGAAAAAGGCTTGTCACAGTTTGTCTAGGAGAGAAACAGTGGAATATAATGGGCATTTGAAACCAGATCTTGAATGAGCGTTGTAATTGTTCTCGTTATTCTAATACTGTTTTATTGAGTCTCATTTCAGGGGGAGGTTTACTGTGTTTCCTCACTGAAGAAAGT
>NW_010347124.1:0-293 GCF_000700745.2 Antrostomus carolinensis | reverse complement strand
GGAGGGGTGCAGACCCAGGGGGTGAAGCACTCGCTGAACCCCTTCTGCGAGATCGCCCTGGAGGAGGGGGTGCGGCTGCGGGAACGGGGCGCCGCCGCCGAGGTCATCGCTGTCAGCGTGGGGACACGGGGCTGCCAGGTCAGAGAGACCCCCAGGGTCCTGGGGAACACCCCTAATCCCGGGATTATCCCCCCAAATCCCGGGATTATCCACAGAATCACCTCTAATCCCGGGATTATCCCTCAGAATCACCCGTAATCCCGGGATTATCCCTCAAAATCACCCGTAATCCC
>NW_010347123.1:0-293 GCF_000700745.2 Antrostomus carolinensis | reverse complement strand
CTATTTCAAGATGCTATAAATTTATAGCTAGTTCTTCTACAGGCCATTTACAAATCTAATACAGACATAGGTCTGATCCTTCAACAGAATTATACCAGCTAGCATAAGCTGAGGGTCTGTCATGAAAGGAAATTGGGTACAGAATATAATGAGATTATTCATTGTGATAGGGATAGAGGCTGTGATGAGATATCATGACTCTATTTCATTCTGCTGAGAAAAGACTCAATCTATAAGAAAATTAATCTAGTGGAGTAATTACAATCTGCTTACCTGAACCTCTTCCCCCACCC
>NW_010347122.1:0-293 GCF_000700745.2 Antrostomus carolinensis | reverse complement strand
CCTCCAGCCTCTCCTGTGCCATCCCTGGGGCTGCGTTGTCCACCACCAAAGCCAAGTCCACGTCCAGTGGGTCAGGGGATGGCACGGTCATGGAGCAACCCTCAGGGTGGCAGGGGTCTGGGGATGGGGAGAGATGGAGGTTGAACCCTGGAGGTGGTGGGTACCCATCCCTGGTGCCACCCTGGGGCTGCCTACCAAAGCAGAGGACACAGGGCAGCACCACATCCCGCAGCATCGCCGCGTCCCCAGCCGGCTCCATCGCGGAGAGCTGGACCACTCGGAAGAGGCTGGTG
>NW_010347121.1:0-293 GCF_000700745.2 Antrostomus carolinensis | reverse complement strand
TACCTTTGGTTGAAATTATTTACATGCAATATTACAGATACTTCATCTATCTTTTATTAATATTTTCCATTCCACTCTAAATATTGGCTATTTAACGTAGCATCTTTCATCCTGGAATTAACAAGTTCTTTTTCTGTTTACCAGAGTTTGCTATTTCTCCTCACTGGAGTATCCCGAGTATCTCCCAAGAGTTTAGAAATAAAAGCACCAAGCTAGAGGGCAAAATAAATGGTTTGATTTGATTGGAGGTTTTAGGGTTTTCGTCCAGCAGAGGCCACAAAGGTGATGAGGGG
>NW_010347120.1:0-293 GCF_000700745.2 Antrostomus carolinensis | reverse complement strand
GGCTCTTTTGCGTGAGATTTTTTTGGTGTGCTATTGAACGGTGCTGCACAAGGGGTGCATCTTGCTTGAGCCGTTGGACTGTTTGCTGTCTGGTATACACATGACCCTTCTGCATCTTTTCACAGAACTGGGATGGTCACAACCATGTGATGTTTGGAGCATAGGCTGTGTCCTCCTAGAATACTACCTTGGGCTCACATTATTTCCGGTAGGTTAACTGTGAACCTCAAAAGGATGTGGGATGTATAACGTTCCCCAGCTTGTTGAAAACAGGCTACAGAGAGGTAGGGAGT
>NW_010347119.1:0-293 GCF_000700745.2 Antrostomus carolinensis | reverse complement strand
CATCCCCGCTGCACCGGGCCGCCACCGCACCCGGGAGGAGAGCACGGGGATGGGCTGGGCTGTAACGCTGAGCCTGCCGAGGGGACAGCAGCCGGCAGCTCCGGGCAGGGTCGGGCCGCTCCGGGTCCCGCTCGGGGACTCCGGCGTGTGCAGTTCAGTAACACCGGCAGCCAGCCTTCTCGCCTGCGTTTGATGATGCAGATCTTACTGGTTTAGTCTGGTTTCCAATTTATAGGCTTTTGGTAAAAAAAAAAATAGAATTAATGGTTTTTAATCTGATACATTAAGTATGC
>NW_010347117.1:0-293 GCF_000700745.2 Antrostomus carolinensis | reverse complement strand
CCCCCGTGCTGTCCCCGTGTCCCGGGGGCGGTGACAGCGCTGTCCCCAGCCTGGAGCAGATGCTGGCCGCCAGCCCCGGGAAGACGCCCATCAGCCTGCTGCAGGAGTATGGCACTCGCGTAGGGCGCACCCCGGGCTACGACCTGCTGAAGGCCGAGGGCCAGGCCCACCAGCCCAACTTCACCTTCCGCGTCACCCTCGGGGACATCAGCTGCACGGGTGGGTGTGTCCCCCCCGCTGCCACCTCCTCCCGGCCCTCCCTCACCGCCACAGCGGGGACAGGGGGTCCCCCA
>NW_010347116.1:0-293 GCF_000700745.2 Antrostomus carolinensis | reverse complement strand
GTGTGTCCCCCCCGGCTCACGTCGGGGGGTGGGAGCTGGGCACCGGCCCCCGTTCGGCAGTTTGGGGACAGAAAAGACGTTTGCGAGTTGTTGTGCACAAATATTTTTTAAGCAGTAAAGAGGATTAAAATGGTTGAGCTGGTCCGGGAGCTGCCGCACACGCAGTAACCCGTTTTCCCGAGGTTTTTCCCATAAATTACTGATTGTTTCTGCGTAACGTTGCGCAGAGATTAGCCCAAGAATTCCTATTTTCAATACGCAATATCCCGGTGCCGTACACGGGGCTGCGCACC
>NW_010347115.1:0-293 GCF_000700745.2 Antrostomus carolinensis | reverse complement strand
TTGGTGGGACCCCAAAATCTTGGTGGAACGTACCAAAATCTTCCTTTGGGGGGGGGGGACACCCCAAAAATGCCCCTAAAACACCCCAAAAATCATCCCCCAGGTGTGGAACCTTCTTGTGGGGTGGAAGAAGAAGAAGAAGATGAAGAGGAAGAGGAAGAAGAGGAGGAAGAAGAAGAGGAAGAAGAGTCACCCCCACTTTCTGGAGAAGGGGGGTCCCCAAAACCCCCCCCGGGACCCCCAATGGGACCTTCCAGGGCCCCTCAAAACCTTCATGAGTGGCCCAAGGTGAG
>NW_010347114.1:0-293 GCF_000700745.2 Antrostomus carolinensis | reverse complement strand
TACATGGTTTGCTGCATCAATGTAACAATCATAATCTAGACTCAAAAATCGTGTAAAAGAATACAGGTCACTGCCTCAGTCCTTGGAGGAAGCAGCTGATGATGGGGGTGTCCCTGGCCACTGGGAGGTCCTGGTTTCACTGTCCAGCAGCGGTTCTGGTCCCAGTTCCCCCTCAGGACTGGTTGTACAGACAGTGCTCTAGCTGCTGTTCCGCGTCCCTGTTCTGTGGGGGGAACCTCAACAACACCGGGAGGCCGGGTGCCCGGGACCTTCAAGGCTGGCAAGGGAGGGAG
>NW_010347113.1:0-293 GCF_000700745.2 Antrostomus carolinensis | reverse complement strand
GAGTTAGCCAAGCTTGCATCTACAAGAGAAACCATCTCCAAACTGGGTACCTCCCATCTGCTCATGAAACCTCAAAGTCCCATTGCTGCTTCCCATCGTGAGAAGGACAGAGATCCATGTGGATCATCTGGCTGGTCTCTCACAAGAGTCTGTGACCTTCAAAAAGCCCCATAACGCAAGGAAAAATTAAAACCAAAAACCAACTCATGCCAAGAACATCCTCAGAGGACCACTTGCACTGGTGGGACATCCACCGGCCACAGCAGCATGGATCTCAGGGCGAAGAAGGAGCC
>NW_010347112.1:0-293 GCF_000700745.2 Antrostomus carolinensis | reverse complement strand
AGTTAAGTGTCATAAGAATTCCTAGAAGTTAGATGTAAAATCCAGGGCAATACTTAAATGCACATTTTGTATCTTGTGCCATGAGCATGAAGAGACAAAGTGCTGCTTCCTCTATTAATTTGTAGCTCCAACGCACATGAGATTTTGCAAGAAAAGCAGTCAGCATACAAGCCCTGAGATCAAACTCATCCTTCCAAGCAGCTGGCTCATAAAGTCCTCTTGTTAAGGCAACATAATAAATATTTTTTTATATATATTTCTACATGTCCTGGTTTTGCTAGGATAATTTTCTT
>NW_010347111.1:0-293 GCF_000700745.2 Antrostomus carolinensis | reverse complement strand
GCAGGATCCCCTCCCTCCACCTGCTGCCCACAAACATATTTACTCCTGAAGTAAATCTGTGCTCATCCAGTCCAGGCTTGGAATAAAACCAAAGCAGCACCAGGACCAGAGCTTCTTTAGGGCAGAGCTTTTTGAGAGCTGGTCCCCAGATACGGTTGTGATCCCATGGTAGGGCAGTGACCACTCACCCTGATGTGCCAAAGGCTGAGCAGCACCGATGTATAAACCTGAATTTTAAACCAGTGTTCTACTCACTGTGTCTGAGGTTCTGTAACTTCTGACTGAAAACAGCC
>NW_010347110.1:0-292 GCF_000700745.2 Antrostomus carolinensis | reverse complement strand
TTTTTTTTTTTTCATGGAACTGTTAGAGTGCAGCACAAGTTTTTGGGTAAGTCAGACAATCTCAACAACAGAGGGCACTGAGCTGTGGATTGGGTTGCTAATCACAGTATATTCTTATATCTCTGCAAAATGATAAGGAATTATTTTCAACACAAAAGCATACCAGAGTCTGTAAATGAAGAGTAGAGCCAAAGTGTAGACTCACAGGCATGAGCATATCCATCAATATATATCTAGAGTTTATCTAAACTGTATTTTTACCAGAATAATAGGATGGAAAGACTCAAGAGGG
>NW_010347109.1:0-293 GCF_000700745.2 Antrostomus carolinensis | reverse complement strand
GGTGTCACCACCACCACCACCACCATCACCGCCGCCGGTGGCCGGAGATCCGAGAGCACCGGACGGGCAGCGCCCGCAGCGAAGGTTTCTACCCCATCAGCCGGCGGGAGAAGGCCCGGTACCTCCACCCATCCCACCACCCCCAGGTCCCCGACACCCAGGTGAGCTCCTCAACCTTCTGGAGAAGATCCCACCATCATCATGATGATGGTGATGGGTTGTTGGGCGCCATCTTGGTGTTGGGTGTTGTCCCATCTCCAGGGTCCCAACCGGGTGCTGTCGGAACGGCGGTC
>NW_010347108.1:0-293 GCF_000700745.2 Antrostomus carolinensis | reverse complement strand
GGGGACACTCAGGGTCCAGGTGCCACTCACAGATGACGGTGACAGTGGCGGGGTGGCTGCGGTTGGCGCTGATGGCGTTGGTGACCTGGCAGCTGTAGGTGCCGGTGTCACCGCGCTGCGCTGGCCGCACCCTCAGCTCCTGGTGGTCCGGGGACAGGGACAGGCGGCCACCGGGTGACACCGCTGTCCCCTGGTACAGCCACGTCACCTCCTGGGTGCCAGGGGGCGGGTGACACCGCAGGGTGATGGTGGCATTCTCTGTCACCGTCACGTTGGTTGGTGTCACCGTGGGT
>NW_010347107.1:0-293 GCF_000700745.2 Antrostomus carolinensis | reverse complement strand
CTTGCAGGGGGAGGAGGGGACCGTGACCATACGCATCTGGCACTGAGGTGATGTCAGGCACACACACCTTGGAACTGTAGAATAGGCACTGCAAAGCAGTGAGAGAGAACCAGGACTGATTTCACGTGAAGTCAGGGCAAATCTGCAAGCAGGAAATGTTTGTTATTTGCTGGCAATATGGTTTCTTGTTAACAGTGGCAAAAGTCATTAATCCTATTCTCATGGGGAGCGAATGAGCGATGGCAACAAATATATTTTTGCTTCCCAAAACAGAGATTAAAGCCATTGCAGAA
>NW_010347106.1:0-292 GCF_000700745.2 Antrostomus carolinensis | reverse complement strand
GTTTGAAGAAAGGACTCGACGCTGCCAAGACGTTCTTATGAGCTCGGAATTTGGTGTCTTCGGCGATGATGGTGACGTCGCAGAATTGTCCCTTCAAGCGCTGCTCGTTCAATTCCAGCAGCAGGGAACGGCTGTGCCCGGCGTCCGACACCTCCACGACCGGAGCCATCCCCGCGGAGCCCACCTGTGAGGGGGGGGGACAACAGGGGATGTCACCTGGAGGGCTGGGGGACATCTCTGGGGACACCTTATGGGGGTCGACTGGACACCTGGGGCACCTATTTGGGGACAC
>NW_010347104.1:0-292 GCF_000700745.2 Antrostomus carolinensis | reverse complement strand
GCCCTTCTGTTCCAGCTGTGGAGGGCAAGGATGAAATGTATGGCCCACCCAAGAAGAGAAATTATCTTGCTGAGGAGGGCTCGGTGTCCCTTGTGGGGAAGCAGGCGGCAGGCAAGGGTCCCAGTAGAGGCCGGGAGGGGCTGGGGTGTCATGACCTGGAAAGCAGGCCCAGGCAGCAAGTGCCAGACCCTGGTGCTCACCGGGATCTGGGGCCCATCTTCTCCATCAAGAAGAGGAAGAAAAAGAGGAGAATGGAGGAGATGGAAGAGCCCAGCTCTGGGATGCTGTCCTC
>NW_010347103.1:0-292 GCF_000700745.2 Antrostomus carolinensis | reverse complement strand
TTTTTTTTAATATTAATTTCATTTCAGCTTCAACTATATGTTTGAGAATGGCACAAACAGTCCTTGACAAACCTGTAGATGATAATCAGTGTTTATGGTATAGTTGTATTTGGTACTACTAGTGAAATCTATGAAATTACTTACATGTTTAATGAGATGCATGTAATTACACTGTTTCTTGGGCTGGAGGAGCCCAGGTATAATGGGGAGAAACACCACAGGCAATTTAAAACACTTGAGATCCTAAAACTAAAGAAACTTCCTATCTCCAGCTCACAAAGCCCACTCATCC
>NW_010347102.1:0-292 GCF_000700745.2 Antrostomus carolinensis | reverse complement strand
TCACCCACATGGCATACAGTCGCTTGAATGTGTGAAGAGGCAAAAGAGCTGAAAGGCAGCGTCTGTGATTTTGGGCTCATTTGGAATGTGGTGGGGTGGCTAAAGCCTTCTCCCCTTTTGATCTTGCAGGAGGCTCTGGAGATGTTGCTCTCAGGGGGGCCCCCGACACCTCAAGGCCATCCCTTGTCTGATTATCATTACACAGGTAACCAAAGTAGAGCTTGTTCCTTCACTGACAGACGCTGCCATCCCCTTAATTGCCATGTCAAGCATTTATGGTTAAACAAATGAC
>NW_010347101.1:0-292 GCF_000700745.2 Antrostomus carolinensis | reverse complement strand
TAGGATTCTCTGAACAAATAGTGTGTTAATGGAATTATTCACATATATAACTGAATTCCAGCCATTTCAGGTAAAGCATCTGGTATGAATATTCTGCTCCTGCTCGAGATCTAAAATGAAAAAAGCGACTTCTAGTCACATTACAAAGACAATTTAACTGCCCAGGGCTAGCAGCCCTATTATTTTGAGATTATTACAGGATAGCTAATAACACCATTAGTTAATAAAAATACTGTACGATTTCACCACTAAAATAGGTCAAACTGTGATACGAACACAAACAGAAAGTTAC
>NW_010347100.1:0-292 GCF_000700745.2 Antrostomus carolinensis | reverse complement strand
CCACCTACCCATCTCTTGCTGCATGTTCTCTTCCTCCCACTTGTTCCCCCCGTGCTGTTCCTTCTGTGAGTATGCCTCTGCTACAGCCATCCCTTAAAAAGGGCGACTCTCCAAGCCTCACCTTCTTTGAAATACTTTACATTTTTCACAGTTGGTCTTCTAAAACCTTCCCTTCAGTTCCAATGAGGAGTATGTTTTTCTTCCTTTCCTAAAGATACCCTTCCAAATAGTCTGAAATTACTCTTTCCTCATACTTCTGTGATGTATTCTATAAAAAATGCCTGGGATAAAT
>NW_010347099.1:0-292 GCF_000700745.2 Antrostomus carolinensis | reverse complement strand
TTTGTTTTGTTTTGTTTTAATCTTACACTTGGTTCTTCAACAGGGTGCAGAGAGGTTTAAATTTGCTGGTGTAAGCCTTTAAGTTAAATTTGATTTACATGGCTAAAACCCTAGTCATACTACTGAAAATGTTCACTTAATCCCTTCTGCTACAACTTGTTTATAAGGAGACTTTTGCAAAGGAAAAACAGTAACTCCAGCTGTAATCTGAACAAATATAATTGAAAACATATTGTATTTATCTTTTTACTTCGTCTTCTCACATGAAATCCCCTCCTGATTAAAAAAAAAA
>NW_010347098.1:0-292 GCF_000700745.2 Antrostomus carolinensis | reverse complement strand
CTTTTTTTTCAGAGAACGTAGAAAGTCATTCAATTACCTTCTAGGATAAAGCTCTTTTTTCCTATAGAAATAGCTCAAAATCTATAAGGAAATCTATGCTCTCAACACAGTATTGACTCTGTGGTTCATTCAACATTTTGACAAAAAATAGTTGTCATACTCCTTTTGAAAAATTCATGTCCAGAGTTTCCTTATATTATAAAAATATTTTGCATCCTCTAATCCCTTATTTTGGATATATCATAGAATCACATAATTATGTGGGTTGGAAGGGATCTTTAAAGATCACCTA
>NW_010347097.1:0-292 GCF_000700745.2 Antrostomus carolinensis | reverse complement strand
CCCTTTGGCTCTCACCACACCCATTTACCCCCAAACCACGCCCACTTTTTCCTTATTAAGTCCTATTTTGCATAAATCACGCCCACTCGCCGCCAAGCCACGCCCACCGCGCGTGCCTCTGAGAGTCTCCCCGCAGCCCGCCAAAACAACCCGCGCAAATGCGCATGCGCAGGAGTTACTCTGGCGGCGTAAAGCGCGGACGCAAATGGCGTAATGAGCGTTGGAGGGAACGGTACGTAAATGGCGTAACGTCACTGGGCTTACTGGTGATACTGGTGTCCTTACTGGTCCC
>NW_010347096.1:0-292 GCF_000700745.2 Antrostomus carolinensis | reverse complement strand
AAAAAAGTAATCAAATACAGACAAGATAGCTGCAAAATTGAAAGGAATGAATGATGCTGTACATTACCTGTGCTAGCAAGGCCTCATTTCATAGCTGAGGTAGGTAGCACTCACAGAGCCATTCTGCGACCTTTAGGTGACAAGGAAAAAAACTGCACAATCCCTGTGTCAAGAATCATATAGCTTCTGCTGATCCTGTCTTTGGGTAGGAGAGAAAGACTTCTAGCTGAGGTTCTTCTGGACCTGTATTCTATGATTTCCTCTAAATGGAACCCAACAAACCAGAGCCCCT
>NW_010347095.1:0-292 GCF_000700745.2 Antrostomus carolinensis | reverse complement strand
AAAAAACCCCAAACTCAAATGATAAAAACGCTGCATGCAAAGCAAATGATGCTAACAAATAAGCAGTTTCAAGCTTCTGTTCTGCAAGAGCACACTGAAGAACTCAACATATAACACATTAATTAGGATAAACTTTTAATTTTTCTTGCAGTCCCTGCTGTTCTCTCTGTCTCTTCTTCTGTATCACGGGTATTTAAACTACCTGGGATGACCTATGGATTCAGATAATCCAAAAAACTGGGCAGTTAAGGAAAACAAAAGAAAACGAAAAGCACTGTAAGTCCTTGGCACA
>NW_010347093.1:0-292 GCF_000700745.2 Antrostomus carolinensis | reverse complement strand
CCACTGCGGGAATCCACACAAGACAGTTAGAAAACGAATAGCAAAGCCCACTTGCAAAGTTACAAAGCAGAAGAGACTACTTAAATTTTCAACTCTTTGTCCTTCCAGCATATCAATACCCAAGATGTATTCCTTAATTGGGGCAATTAACACTGTCCTGGTAAATGGCACAGCATTTCCTGTTGTTAGGGTAACCATAGCTCAGAGGATGGGAGTTGGATTTCCCCCCCAATCCACAGATCTGTGATGTGGCTCCTGTACCTTTAATATCACTATGCAATACAGTAACCTC
>NW_010347092.1:0-292 GCF_000700745.2 Antrostomus carolinensis | reverse complement strand
ATGCAGTGTGTGGGGCTGGGGAAGGAGCTGAATCTCCTTTACTCAGCTGCCATCAGTAGGAGAGTTGTCTATGTCATTGGGGTTTCATTTCAATATGGGAAATGCCTTCCAGGGTGCACAATGAGCCTTGTGTGTCCTTGATTAGAAGTGGGGTGCTGAGACCTTAAGAAAGGGTGAGACATTTGGCAGTCTGTGGTGGACATAGTAGTGTCTTGTTGCTTATCAGGCTAACACAACTGTGTGATCATCCTCCACCTCTGGAAGGTTCAAGCCCAAGGCAGCTGGGAATGAG
>NW_010347091.1:0-292 GCF_000700745.2 Antrostomus carolinensis | reverse complement strand
CCACACACCAGCCAGAACTCACCTAGCTTCTCTTGAAGTTGTCCTGCAAAGGAAAAGAGAAAGGCATTTACATTCAGTGGAGGGTGCATTGCCTGAAGCCCCAGAGAAGGTGTTTGGTGGAGTTGGGACTATCTCAAGAGTTTGAGTGCATTCATGGACTAGTGGAATTTTGTGCTGAGGCCAAGTGGTTTTGTAGCCGTCTGTTTATCAGGGAGACACTGCCATGAAGTGGAGCTGGGGATGGTGAGGCTAGACACGTTGGAAACATTGCCCTCTGCAAAAGTGAACTCCT
>NW_010347090.1:0-292 GCF_000700745.2 Antrostomus carolinensis | reverse complement strand
GACTGCTCTCCACAGCGGTGGCTTTCCAGGGACACCCAGGTCCCTTGGGGACAGGGGACAGCACTGGAGCCACCTTCACACAGGGCATCTCTAGTGTCCCCATGGAGCAGAGTCACCAAGCCATCACCCCAGGTATGGGGGACAGAGCAGAGACCCCACCCCATCCCTGTCACACCCAAATGTCCTACAAGTGTCCCTTGTCCCCACAGCCACTCACTTCTTGTCCTTGTCGGCCAGGTTGGGGTCGGCCCCTCGCTGCAGGAGTTGGGCACACACGGCAGCGTGGTTCCCT
>NW_010347089.1:0-292 GCF_000700745.2 Antrostomus carolinensis | reverse complement strand
CCCTGCGGAAGAGCCTCTCCTCTGACTGCAGAGGCAGTCCTGGCTCCTAAAAGAGTGCGAGTAATTCTAGGGAGCGACATCCCACGTGAAGATTTGGCAACCGACTTCAAACGGGCAAGAGAAAGACACATCGTGGCTGCGTATCTGCAGTGGGCTGCTGCCCTCGCTGCACTGTCGCTGCAAACAAGGCCTCATCTCTCGTGATACAAAATCTTCCGGGATTTCTCTCTGTTACTAGAGACTTCTGTTTCTGATACTTCTTCCCAGACTGATTTTGTGAATTTTTTTCCAA
>NW_010347088.1:0-292 GCF_000700745.2 Antrostomus carolinensis | reverse complement strand
CAGCCACAGCATCAATGAGCCCATGAAATAAAGTGGAAATATTTTTCATGGAAGAAAACCAAAGGCATTGGAAGTGTATATAAATATATTTTAATATGCTTTGCCACATAATCCAATTTATCATTGGATTGCTGACCTCCTACCTGGTTTAAAATACTGAGGGGCCAACTAATTCCTGCTTCAAATCTACAGAAATCAGTGAAGTCCTGACAGAGATCATTTATATTCCACACAGGCTTCTAAACAGCAGAATACCTTGTTGCTACGGTTATCCTGATGTCTAAAACCAAGT
>NW_010347087.1:0-292 GCF_000700745.2 Antrostomus carolinensis | reverse complement strand
CTCTCCTTCACTCCCATGACACTCAATCAGGAGTTGCAGAGCTCTCCCAAGCTAGCCAAGAGTGAAGCATTCACGCTCCTTGGACAGCACTGAGGACATGATCCTGTTCCTGCTGCATCTGCAGAGACTTGGAGTCAGGGCTGCCAACACCGAGATAACACAGCTCCAAACTGTCTCCACTGTCTCCCTAACCTCACCTCTGTTGATCCTGATGCTCTTGCACCACAGACTTGCTTGTCATCACAGGGGAGATGGGAGGGAGTGGGAGGAGAAGAAAAGTAAGTTACAACAG
>NW_010347086.1:0-291 GCF_000700745.2 Antrostomus carolinensis | reverse complement strand
TTAAACCCATTTCCCCTTGTTCTGTCATTTCAAAAATGAAAGGATCAATAGCAAAGAAATTCAGAAATGTAACAAGAACAGGAAAACTCACTTTTAACATTTCATTTCTAGTAAAACAAACTAATAAGAGCTCTATGAGAAATACGGAAATTTCTAAATTTACATTGGAAACATTTCAGGAAATTTATTTTAGTTGTAAAAATTTCACCTCAAAGCTCCACATTTCACTGCAAGTACATTTGAATCTTCTGGATTTGGCACTGCTAGACTACTTCCTACATTGTCCAACCT
>NW_010347085.1:0-292 GCF_000700745.2 Antrostomus carolinensis | reverse complement strand
AAAGTCACTGCAGGTTGTTACTAAGCATATTCAGGGAAGCCAGCGGTTATTCCAGCTTGCTTAATATTCTGGCCAAAAAGCTGTGGCAATTCAGCACCTTCTTCAAAAGTTGTTCAGCCAACCTTCCTGCCTCAGCTACATGAGTCAAAGTGGTTGCCTGAACAGCCACCCGACAACTTAGTTCCTGCAGCACAAGGCCAATGGCCACCTGGAGGAAGAGGAGCAACTTTCACACCTCTAAACTGTGTCAGCCAAGCCAACTCTAACCTGGTGAGTCTTCTGATTTCTTTGA
>NW_010347084.1:0-292 GCF_000700745.2 Antrostomus carolinensis | reverse complement strand
GTGGCTCTGCCCAAGCCTGGGGACATGCCACCTCCTTGGTCCAGGGATGCCATTTGACCCACTACAGCCCTGGGACACAGGGGATGGGTGAGGGGACAGTCCGGGGACCCAGGGGGTTGTCCACGCCCTGTCCCACAGTGACAGCCTGAGGAATGAGGGGGACATCCATGTCCTGTCCCATGATGACAAATCAGGGGATGACCAGGATGTCCCCACCCTGTCCCACAGTGACAACCCAGGGACCCAGGGGAAAGTCTGTGCCCTGTCCCATGGTGACAGCCTGGAGGATGAG
>NW_010347083.1:0-292 GCF_000700745.2 Antrostomus carolinensis | reverse complement strand
ACAGTGCTCTGGGGATGTGACAGACCTGGGCACGTGTTCCCGTGCAGGACTCTCAAGGATGGACCAGGTGTGTGCGGGCTGACAAGGGTCTCCAGCTGTGCCCCTTTGCTTTTTGAAGCCTGTGCAAGATTTATGAGGCAGTGGCTGCTGCCCAAAAACATTTCTGGGTTCTTTGGAAGGTGGTGCTAATTGCTCCAACTGTTGATCAGGTTAGCAGAAGCACCCGGCTAATGTGTTTGGCTTGAAGGTCCATACAGTTCCTGGTGGGATGCAGCCCCGCAGTGACACCCAC
>NW_010347082.1:0-292 GCF_000700745.2 Antrostomus carolinensis | reverse complement strand
TTTTTTTTTCATGTGAAACATGAAATTTTAGGACAGTGCTGATGTGTTTTAAGGAAGGGTTGTTTACCAGGGCCTGCTCTCCATTTCTGTGGTAACACAGCCCAGTGATGCTCGCTGCCTTCCATGTATTTACTCATCCAAGGCTGTCACTGCCCTTTAAAATTGTGATTAACCAAACATTAACGTGCAAGATAACACAGACAGTGCTGAGCTCTTTGATGTGTGGCTCTTTCAGTGCTAGAAAATGTAAGATGTTTAAAGAAAATTTGGGTGTGTAGCTTGTCACCTGCAT
>NW_010347081.1:0-292 GCF_000700745.2 Antrostomus carolinensis | reverse complement strand
CTGAATGCTCATGCTGACCAAAGCTTTCTGCAATGTCTGTAGCTCCCAATAACATCAGAAGTTTTCTACACGCTGTATACACAGATACACACACAAACTATTCACAACTTCTTAATAGTAAGTCATGAGTAAAATTTTCAAAGGCTCTCAGACTGCAGGGGAACTTAATGTTCATGGGCTTTCAGCAAAATGCAAGGGTTCCAAGCTACCAAAATTTCCCTGAAATTGTCTTTTCCAATTGAAAATTGGTTTCAGGAGACAGCCATGTTCATAGAATCATAGAATGGTTTGG
>NW_010347080.1:0-292 GCF_000700745.2 Antrostomus carolinensis | reverse complement strand
TTTTCTTACCCTGGTCTCTGACTAAGTGAGGGACCTCAGCTTGTAAGGACAGTTTATTAAACCACAGGCTAGCTGCTGAAAGCCCCAGGTGCAACTAACTGTTTTATCTTTATGAAGACTTCAGCTGGGTGGCTTCCAGATGGGCCACTGGCCACTGCTACCTGGGAAGGAAGCCTTCAGGAAAAGGTCACACCTCAACAGCTGCTTCCAGCTTCTTCACTCTAGTAGAACTGCAGGTTTTTGTTAAGAAACTAGGTTTGTCACCTCTTGTCCGCTGAACTACAATTAGAAA
>NW_010347079.1:0-292 GCF_000700745.2 Antrostomus carolinensis | reverse complement strand
ACATTCCTTCTCCTGTTTCTAATCACAAGTTGGGAGGGAGCATAGTCCTGGCTTTTGGGACTTCTCTTGTTTCAGAATTGCTGTCACATGTTGGATTTTCAAGGCATCGTGGGTCTGCCATAAGGCTCTTCATCTTTGGGAATATCCCTATCGATCCTGCATAGCCAGATTTCTCCAGGATGGAGAAAACCTGTACTCGCTGCTTCTCAGCTGCGCTCATTTCCATCCAGATCACCGTCTGTAGCCAACAAGCCTCACAGGTTTGGGTTTCATACAATCCTACTTCAGACCT
>NW_010347078.1:0-292 GCF_000700745.2 Antrostomus carolinensis | reverse complement strand
CTGCCAGTTCGACTGCTGCCAAAGGGGAAGGAAGGCAGAGATGTACAGGCACCGGAGCCCTGGGCATGTCCAATAAAGGGGCAAATATGTGGGGAGATTTGTTAGGAAGCATTTCAGCTGTGATGCCAACTGTGGCTTCTCTCCTGGTTCTGTGTGTTCTAGACGAGTAATGCAATGGTTGGCTCTGACAATTAAGAAGTAGATGTTATGTGGATGTTCAAATGTGTAGTGATGATATTGTAAAATATCCTCCCATAGTCCTCTTTCCCGTCCCCCTTGTAACAGCCTTGGG
>NW_010347077.1:0-292 GCF_000700745.2 Antrostomus carolinensis | reverse complement strand
AGCAATCCTGTTGCACGGACACCATCACCACCGAGCTGCCTGATCCACAGCGGAACACCCGCAGCAGCACGGAGCAGATCCAGCTCTGCCCAGCGTGTCATCACACAGGTCACAGACCTGGCACGTTTCCTGTTCCCTGCCTTCTGTGGAGAGAGAAGATCCTGCTGTTGAGGGAAGGCTGCCCATGGTGTCCTGCAGTGAGGGTCACAGCCTCTCCTCTCCAGCAGCTGGGACTGGCCGCTGCCAGACACAGAGTATGGGGCTGAAAGGGTCAGGACATGCTCAGGTACGG
>NW_010347076.1:0-292 GCF_000700745.2 Antrostomus carolinensis | reverse complement strand
CGGGTGGCATCTGTTGGTGGGTGAAGGACGATGGCATCGCTTCAACCGCGCACGTCCCCGCGTCTCTCGTCACCCGAAGGGCCCCAGGTACCGGGTGGAGAGGGGACATCTGCCCGGCTGGGTCACAGCGTTAAACATGACCCGCCGGGATCTGGGGCTGGCGTGAGGAACGGGCGTGAGGAACGGGGGAGAAGGAGCAGGGTGAGGAGGTTGAATATCTGGAGAGAGGGTGGTGGCCAGTGGTGGTGAAAACCTTCTCCAGAGATGAGGTTGGAGCTCTCCTGGAGTTTGG
>NW_010347075.1:0-292 GCF_000700745.2 Antrostomus carolinensis | reverse complement strand
CTATCTCCTGCTGTGGGGCCAGGGACCCCCAGGGCCCTGTCCTCGGCCTCTCTCAGCCTGGCATGGACAGCCAGGGCTGGGCAGTGTTCGACAGCAGGTCTCCAGCCTATGTTAGCCCTGTCCCTGCTGTCACTGCTGGGGAAGAGGAGGGAGTGCCAGGGCCCCCTGCCCACCCAGGGCTCAGCTGAGGTGTCGGTGCCATCCCCGCTGCCTCTGCAGCGAGCCAGCGCTTTGTCAGGGCAGGATTGGTGAGACCAGAGGTGCTGGGAGAGTGGATCTCCTTCCCCCACAG
>NW_010347074.1:0-290 GCF_000700745.2 Antrostomus carolinensis | reverse complement strand
CCCATTGATCTGACAGGGACTGAGATAAATCTGCCTCAAAAAGTTAAAGCAGTAGAAATCCGGATCCGCAATGCAAGATTTCAGTGACAAAAACAGGGAGCTGACAGGAACTCAGACAAATCCATCCATGCTGAGTGACTATGCATCCGTTCCACACCCAACTGCCTGCTTAAAGAGATAGTGAGGAGAGATCCCCACACAGCATCTAACACGGCATCGGCATTTGTTAGGAGATTAGTGTCGGGAGGGAGAAATACCCAATTAAAGAGGTATTACACTGCCATTGGGGG
>NW_010347072.1:0-292 GCF_000700745.2 Antrostomus carolinensis | reverse complement strand
AACCAAGTGCAGATTCAGCTCTGCACCCCCAGCTCCCTGGGGGGAACCTCCAACCAAGCAGGGGGACATTGTGTCCCCCCAGTTTGCAGCCACCACCATGGACATGCCAGGGCAGATGTACCCCACAGCCTGGTCTTGAGACCCACCCCCTTCCCACAGCAGCCTGCTGAGCCCCCCTACCCACACTGGGGTCCCTGACTGACCCAGCTTGGGGGGGCTTCACCTTGGAGGACACTTGTGCTTGGTCCATGGGAGGAGACAGGGCTGACGTGGCTCGGGAAATGTTAGCTGG
>NW_010347071.1:0-291 GCF_000700745.2 Antrostomus carolinensis | reverse complement strand
GGGTAGGTTTAGATTAGATATTAGGTAGAAATTCCTCACTGTGAGGGTGAGAGAAACAGCTAAAATGCTTCCTCAGTGGAATACACATGGAAGTTTAGTCACTGCCTCAAGATCCTAGTATTATATATGTGAAAACATGTCTACAAAATCGTCAGGCTTTTCCAAAGTTTCACCTACAAAAATTAGAGATGCAGGTATCTTTTCCCTCGATTCCTCCACTCCTTCAAACACGTGGTCTTGCAGAGTAAATGGAGGAAAGGCATGCTATTGTGGTGGGTTGACCCTGGCTAG
>NW_010347070.1:0-291 GCF_000700745.2 Antrostomus carolinensis | reverse complement strand
TCCTGCATATCCCATTCCTTGGCACTGAGCTGAAGGCAGCATCACCTACCTTCTGGCTGACAGGCACAGGGAGATCCTCCTCTTCACTGCTTGGGGAGTCAGAGCTCTCCACTGGCTTTGTGCTTTCAGCAGGCTTTGTGGGAGCAGCAGTCCTTCCCCGTGTGGCTTTGGCCTGCTTTGGCACTGCTGGTTTTGGGGCTGGTTTCCCTTGGGACAGTGGAAGTGTTTTTGCTGGAGCTGCTTTGCCAGAGAGCGATGTTGCTGGTGTAGCTTTCACTGGGGTTGGGATGG
>NW_010347069.1:0-291 GCF_000700745.2 Antrostomus carolinensis | reverse complement strand
TTAGCAGTGACATATTAAGCAGTGATAAAGGTTGGAGCTTGAAAGTTCCTAAATGCTTTTCTCATCTTGTTATGGTTGCTGTGCACTTTGAATGTGTCTCTATGATATACTAGAGGCCCAAGAGCTTGCTAGGAAATGAGGGACTTCCAAGGATACCCATCAGTGTAGCAGCTGAACTTGGGTTCTCCTCACAGCTCTGAAGAGGTGTCTCCCTTCTCCTTCCTATGTTCCGCAGATCCCCCGGCAATGCTTATTGCTGCTTCTGGTTTGTGCAAGGAGAGCACAAGGTCT
>NW_010347068.1:0-291 GCF_000700745.2 Antrostomus carolinensis | reverse complement strand
AAAAAAATCCGGAGATACTGATTTGGTGATGCCTTATGCAAACGGAAGGGTGAAGACTGCAAAAGATATATGGATTTCTCCAAAACCCGTTAAAATTTATTCCTGAACTGTGAGTGCTAGGAGTTTTGCTTAAGCAAGGAATAATTAACAGTAGTCTGAGTCTATTCAAATTGCTACACAATATTTTAGAACTCTTTCATTCTTACATAGAAAATAAAGCTATTAACAAACAGGAAATTCATTTAGTGGGAAACTTAATACTATTTTTGATTTCCACATGGGGAAAAAGCA
>NW_010347067.1:0-291 GCF_000700745.2 Antrostomus carolinensis | reverse complement strand
AATGAAATCATAATGAAAGCTAACTTTTACACATATATGTATGTTCATATATATATAAACATGTGAGAAATAAAAATGCAAAATTAGTTGATTCAGGGATGATGAGCGATTTAGATAAGGAAAAAATTCAAATTACATGTTTTGGCATTTCCAAATGGGAATTGACACAGAAGTCAGTTTACTTTAATTAAATTTCTTCACTTAGTTTCATTTTCAGTGAAATTCAGTGCAAAAATACTTTTTTGGAATGCTACCCCAAAACTTTGGATCTTGATGGCTGCCTGCCTATAT
>NW_010347066.1:0-291 GCF_000700745.2 Antrostomus carolinensis | reverse complement strand
AAAAAAAAAAAAAATAAAAAAAAATTAATAACAGAGAAAAGCTACGTGCTGTGCTGGCAGATTGCTCAGGGCGCTTTGTCTGCTCTAATCCGATTGTGCCGGGGAGCTGCCGCTCACTGCTCCCCGTGGCCCCCAGCCGGATCCTGACCCAGGGATGGTGGGGATGTGTGTCCCCTCGGTCCCTGCAGTGGCTGGGAAGGCCAAGGAGCAGCAGAAATGTCCCTCCCCATTCCCACATGCTGATGTTTCAATCTGAGCATTGGGCTGGTGCTTGGCAAGGAGGAAGGAGAA
>NW_010347065.1:0-291 GCF_000700745.2 Antrostomus carolinensis | reverse complement strand
ACCCTGTTCCTGGGAACCTGGGCAGGAGGGAGCGCAGGGCCGTGCCCCATGTCCCTGGGGGTGTGTGGCCGTGTCCCTAGGGTGCCTGGTTGTGTCCCTGGGGTGCAGGGCTGCTCTGTGTGCGGTCAGCCCAGTGTTGGATGCGGTTCCTGTGCCCAAGAAGGGGCTCTGCCTTTGGGCCTGGCTGTGGTGGGTGCCTGTGCCCACCCCTGTGCCAGGGGGTGAGGCTGTGACAGTGGGAGCACGACCCTTCCCCTGGGGCTGAGCCATCCTGCTCTCCTCACCCTCAGC
>NW_010347064.1:0-291 GCF_000700745.2 Antrostomus carolinensis | reverse complement strand
GTGTGTCAGCTTTGGGTTTTTTTTTTTTAAAATAAGCTACTTTTGTTCTTACATTCACTGGCAATACAGCTGAACAGCAGCAACACTGTTTTCTATGGAATTCACCTAGAAACGTGTTTTTTTTCAGAGATAAAAGCTGAGATAAGTCGTTCTACCTCCAAGCAACGTGCCCTTTGATAGCACACGGTGCCAGTTTCCCCAGTCAGTCAGGTACTTTCAGTATATTAACATTTGATAAAATAAATCAATTTCTCCTAACTATGAAAAATTGACTTGCCTGAAACCTTCTGT
>NW_010347063.1:0-291 GCF_000700745.2 Antrostomus carolinensis | reverse complement strand
CGTTTCAGCAACACAGGGAACAGCAAACATGACTGATTAACGCTGCTCTGGGACGTGCTGGCAGGGAAAGGCAACACAAGCACAGCAAACCGCGGCTGTTCGGGAGCTATGAACGTTCTCCTCCAGAAAAAACAGCCTCCAAGTCTTCCATGAAAGAATCAAGTTGTGGATCATCATCTTTTGGATCTCATGGTTGCAGATTTCCCTGCTTGGCTTAAGCAATCGAAAAGAAAATAGCTAAAAAACTTGTGCAGAAATTTAAAGATTGGATGTTTAGAAGAAAAAAAAAAA
>NW_010347062.1:0-291 GCF_000700745.2 Antrostomus carolinensis | reverse complement strand
GGCAGTAAGCTGGGGCTGGTCCCCTGGGCTCTGCTGTGCAGCTGGGGCTCAGGATGGTGTGCTGGCGTTTCTGTTCTTTAAATTTCCTTCCCTCCTGTTTTCCTTTGTGCTTCTAACTGAAAACCGTTCTGATTCTTCTTCTGCTGCCCCCCACTTCCCTCACCCTGTCTGTGTGTCTTCCCCTCTCCTTTCTCTGGGCTCTCCTATTTGTTTTCTCCTCTTGGCTCACAGAAACCTCTTTTCTTCGGACCACCAAATTTTTATTTATGTCAATAACTGCAGGGCAGCACC
>NW_010347061.1:0-291 GCF_000700745.2 Antrostomus carolinensis | reverse complement strand
CTCTTCGTAAGGCAGATGCTCCAGGCCCCTCGTCAGCTTTGTGGCCTCCGCTGGACTCCCTCAGCACCTGCCATGCTGAGGAAGATGGGCTCGTGAGAGGGTGTCGTGCTGGAGGATCACACCCTGGGCACCGGGACCCTCTGCTCTCCCGGGCCAGCCACAGCAGCAGCCAGCTGGCAGTGGCGGCAGCCCCTGCAGCACACGGGGCCTCCTCCCCTCGCAGTCTGTCCGTCCCTCTGTCCTCCTTCCTGCCCTTCTTCTCTCTCTCCCTCTCTCCTCCTGCTTCTCACT
>NW_010347060.1:0-291 GCF_000700745.2 Antrostomus carolinensis | reverse complement strand
TCAAAGAAGAGAAATCAATCTTGCTGAATTGTTGCATAATGCAAACATGTAGGAGAAGAAATTCCTCCTTAATATCAGATACTGACCACACTAACAGGATCACCAAAATGAGCAGAATCTATCTTAAAATAATGAGTCAAAATAATTTATCTTCTGTCACATTGATGGTGCTTCTCTACATGTTGGCCCACTTTTTTCAAGGGACCATTTTGGAGCACGCTGCTGTTTGATGTAAACAGAGATGTTGGCATTCATACCGATTCATTTCTGAAGACACTCTCACAACTTTAA
>NW_010347059.1:0-291 GCF_000700745.2 Antrostomus carolinensis | reverse complement strand
TAAATTACTTAGTCCCTTAGGATGAGGTGCTCTTTGCTGAAGTGCATTTATTTATCTTTTAGTGCCAGGCAACACAATGTCATTCCCTGTTATGTAGCGTATGCGTGCACTTACTGGAGAACGAGCCTATCCTGTCCCTGCTATGAAGGGGTCAGAATTAAAGAAGAAAAAGAGATGTTTTGGACATGTCAGTGTCAGATCATCTTTGAGTTTTGTTTTCTACTGTGCCATGAGGATAATGGAAACTGCAAAGGGAATGAGGAAGAGTTTGCATAATGTGTCCATTTAGTC
>NW_010347058.1:0-291 GCF_000700745.2 Antrostomus carolinensis | reverse complement strand
GTCTCACTGAGCCACATTTGACTTTGCAGGGTATTCTGGTCTGTCTGAGAGAGGGAGCACACAACAAATGAACTCCAATCTGCAATGCAGTGGGTATGACATTTGTCATAATTAACATTCATTTACAGCTGCAACAGCTTAGAAACCTTACAGTGCAAGACAGACAGGCTTTATCTGCCTGGCAGGGAGGTAGATTAAAGAAGCAAGCACCTCTGTGAATAGAGGGCAATGATATAGGTGTGAAATAATGCTACCAAGGATAAAAAATATTACAAATCCACTTTATAATTG
>NW_010347057.1:0-291 GCF_000700745.2 Antrostomus carolinensis | reverse complement strand
CCTGTTGCCCTGGTGACCGGGCCCGCCGCCGCCGCCGCTGCCGCCGCTGTCCAGGCCCCGGTTCCTTCAACCGGCCCCGGCCTCCGTCCCCGGCCTCCCGCAGGGGTGAAACTGCGGCCATGGAGAAGTACCAGGTGCTGGGCCTCGTAGGGGAAGGCAGCTACGGCGTGGTGACCAAGTGCCGGAACAAGGAGAGCGGGCAGATCGTCGCCGTTAAGAAGTTCCTGGAGAGCGAGGACGACGCGGTGGTGAGGAAGATCGCCGTGAGGGAAATCAAACTGCTGAAGGTGA
>NW_010347056.1:0-290 GCF_000700745.2 Antrostomus carolinensis | reverse complement strand
GAGTCGGACCATGAGGACCTCTTTGACCTCCTGGAGAAGATGCTGGAGTACGACCCAGCCAAGCGCATCACCCTAGAAGATGCGCTGAAACATCCATTCTTCTTCCCCGTGAAAAGGGGAAAAAGGGGGCCGTCTCCTGTCCCTGAGCAGGCTGACACAGACGTCAGCCCACCAAAGAAACATAGAAAACGTTAAAGTATTTCTTATGGACTGTTATTTAATAAATGCTGTGTTTTATATTATGACTTTTTAAAAAGAGACTGAAGTTTAATCCAGCTGCTGGCATAAAA
>NW_010347055.1:0-291 GCF_000700745.2 Antrostomus carolinensis | reverse complement strand
GTCCCTTTCCCCCCCCGCCCCAGGTCAGAGGGGCAGAAGCAGAACCGAGGGCTTCCCATCCACGGCCGAAGCCCGTGCTGTGGGCACACACCCCTGAGGGCAGCCTGGCCCCGGGGCCACCAAGGGCTGGTGCAGGGACAACCGGGGGGAGGTCACACACCCCCGGGATGCGGGGCAGCAGCCCAGCACCGGGCAGGGGGGCAGGGTGGGGACAGGGACATGGATGGGGACGGGATAGGTATGGGACAGGGACAGGGACAGGGACGGGAACGGGGATGGGACGGGGCGGGG
>NW_010347054.1:0-291 GCF_000700745.2 Antrostomus carolinensis | reverse complement strand
AGCACATCCTGAAACAATTAGCTCTAGCTGTACTAATTGCGTTCCTGTACTGTGCTGTATCTAGCAACAATCCAGACTGGAAGTAACAAATTCCTAGATAATTGCACTGACTGCCACATCAAAAGAAAAAAAAAAAAAGGTCATGTCTTTTAGCCAAGGTAGATGGAAATTTTTTTGGAAGTGCAGGTGTTAGTTGGCATTATTCTTCCTTTAACAATTTTTTGGCTTTTCTTTTATTTTTTAACTACGGCCATTGATGATTTATATCTCATCCCAACTGTTTTCCTGTGA
>NW_010347053.1:0-291 GCF_000700745.2 Antrostomus carolinensis | reverse complement strand
CCCTCAGTACACTCAGAGGTATCTGGGCAGGAGATTGATGACCCAGTTGCATCCCGCTAAAGGCACCAAAGCCCGGCTGACAAGCCCCAGTGACAGCCTGACGCCCTGATGTGCACATTGTCAATGCTCATTACGGCAGCCCTGGTGCCTGGGTGAGGTGTGCTCAGAGTGACCTGCCCGCCCAGCCTCTTCAGACTGAACATTCACCAGGAATTGTTTCCCTATCAATTAGGAATATTCTTTTTCTGCTGGCACTTGGGATCCTTTTGAGCCTGGCTGCCGGAGTGAGTA
>NW_010347052.1:0-290 GCF_000700745.2 Antrostomus carolinensis | reverse complement strand
AGTGTGGGAGGTTTACGTTATGGGATTTTGAAAGCCTTGTGCTTGCACGTGCCCATCTTGCAGTCTCTTCTTTTGAAATATGGAGTTCAAGTCACTGGAATGGAAAAGGAGTGGACGAGCCGACACTAAGCGGGCCTGAAACGGGCTGAACAGCCAGGCCCAGAGGGTGCTGCTCAGTGGCATCAAGTCTAGTGCGAGGCCAGTAACTAGCAGTGTCACCCAGGGGACAGTCCTGGCTCCAATCCTCTTTGACATCTTCCTTAAGGGATGGTGTGTTCGATGGGGCAGAG
>NW_010347051.1:0-291 GCF_000700745.2 Antrostomus carolinensis | reverse complement strand
TGGGGCAACCACCCCACAGGAAGGGACACACGGGCTGGAGCAGGACATCTTTCAGGCAGGCAAGGAGACCTGGAAAACACAGCAGGGGTTAGAGAAGGGTGCAGGGAAGGGGCGACATGGAGGGAGGCAGGGAGAGATCTGCAAGAGGCTTCCAAGAGCTGGGCTTACCTGGGTGATGAGGAGAGTCGAGTGGAGGAAGCTGGATAGAGGGCTGGGAAGCCCTCTGCTCTTTTATACATGTCCCAGAGTGCCTGCGGCATTGGCCAAGGGGGTGGTGGCAGAAACCCCAGG
>NW_010347050.1:0-291 GCF_000700745.2 Antrostomus carolinensis | reverse complement strand
AAATCAGTTTCTGCATCTGTTGATAACACAAAGCAGACAGACCAAATAAAATAAAATGATAATCTGCCACCAAAGCTGTCTTGATGTTCATGGAGCTGAGCAGCCTCAACCCTGCTGACACCTAAGGCCTCAGTCCTGCACTGGGAAATTTTAGCAGATGCAGGTACATCTCCATAACCTGGTCTAGATTCTGGCTCCCAGATCTGCTCTAGATGCAACTAACGGCATTTACAGTCATGTTAAATAAGCACATGGAAACGCAGGGACTGATGACATCCTTTGTATGTCCTT
>NW_010347049.1:0-291 GCF_000700745.2 Antrostomus carolinensis | reverse complement strand
TTTTCTTACCCTGGTCTCTGACTAAGTGAGGAACCTCAGCTTGTAAGGACAGTTTACTGCACCACAGGCTAGCTGCTGAAAGTCCCAGGTGCCACTGTTTTATCTTCATGAGGACTTCAGCTGGGTAGCTTCCAGATGGGCACTACACCGGCCACTGCTGCCGGGAAGGAAGCCTTCAGGAAAAGGTCACACCACAACAGCTGCTTCCAGCTTCTTCAGTCTATTAGTACTGCAGGTTTTTGTTGAGAAATTAGGTTTGGCACCTCTTGTCCGCTGAACTACAATTAGAAA
>NW_010347048.1:0-291 GCF_000700745.2 Antrostomus carolinensis | reverse complement strand
TTCTGAGCTGGCACTGAAGTACAGCTGCTGGCAGCCGCCAGTGCTGTGACCTCATCCTCATGATCGGAGCAGGCCTATGTCCTCGCTGGAGCAAGGCAAATTCACCTCCAGAGAGAATGCTTCCAGCTGGTGCAGCCAAGGTGTATCTGCCCACGAGGCAGAGGTGCCCACTCCCTTCTTCATCTGGGATGCAGGGCTGGCCCAGCCGGCCTGTCCTGTCAGCCCCCCGGCTCCCACCCCCCTCCCCTGCCCTGCAGCCTCATGCCCCGTGCCGGTGCAACCGAAGCTCAG
>NW_010347047.1:0-291 GCF_000700745.2 Antrostomus carolinensis | reverse complement strand
ATATAGAAATGTGCATGGTATAAAGTACTTGATCTTCTGAAAAACTTGGATGTCTGGAGAGAAAGAAGGAAAGAAAAAGAAAAAAAGAGAGTGAGGGGGTGAGAGAGAGACAGGACGAGAGAGATGAGGGGAGAGAGTGAGTGAAGGAGACGGGAAGGGAAGTGATGGAGTAAGGGAGAGAGAGGGGAAGGAAGATAGAGGGAGGGAGAGAAAAGGGGGAGTGGGGGAGGGAGAGAGAGGAAGGAAGTGTGAGAGGGGGAAAGGGAGAGAGGAAGAAAGGGGGAAAGGAAG
>NW_010347046.1:0-290 GCF_000700745.2 Antrostomus carolinensis | reverse complement strand
CATATTTTTTCCCTTTCTTAAACTTTCTTGTCACAGAGGTGTTATAGACATCACTGACTGGCTCAGCTTTGGCCAGAAGAAGATCCATCTTGGAGCCACCTGGAACTGACTCTATCTGGCATGGGGGAAGCTTCTGGCATCTTCTCCCAGAAGCCATCCCTGCAGCCCCTTCACTACCAAACCTTGCCAGGACAACCAAATACACTGTCATTACTCTTGTATTATTAAATGCACAGTCTGCTTTGCTTACAGGAACCTTGGCTGCAAGATCAACTCCACCAGCTCAAGGT
>NW_010347045.1:0-290 GCF_000700745.2 Antrostomus carolinensis | reverse complement strand
CACAAGGCACAGGTGAAATTCGGGTGTCTGATCCCCGATCAGGCTGGGCTCTCCCCAGGTGCTGCAGGACACGGTGGGCTCTTGGTGGCGGCGGGGAACGAGCGCTGCCGGGGGCTGTGAGGGGTCCGATCCGGCCCCGGAGCAGGGAGGGGCTTTGCCCGGGCACTCAGTCCCGGCCCTGGGCGCTCTCGGGGCGGGTGCTGGGCTCCCAGGGGCTCGGCTTGTGCCTCTTCCCGGAGAGCCGGTCCGACCTCGTCCCCGCAGAGCCCGTGTGCGTGCCCGGGTCGGGC
>NW_010347044.1:0-290 GCF_000700745.2 Antrostomus carolinensis | reverse complement strand
AGAAGTTTAGTCCCAGTATGGCCATGCTTCAATATTCATTTGTTTCCTGGTATCATAGCTCATTTCCAGAACTGCAAGTATGGGCCCTCCTTAATAACAAAGGTGGAATACTTTGCCAACCAGTATATATCATATTCTTTTGATTACAGACAGCTGCAGGGAAGGCAGCAGTGTAAAACAATGTCCGCCTAATTCTTCCATCCACCATTAGAGATGAGCTTAGGACACAGATTAACTGCTTCCCAGTTGTACAGTCTGAAGCACTAGAAGTTATGCAGGGCTCTCCTGCT
>NW_010347043.1:0-289 GCF_000700745.2 Antrostomus carolinensis | reverse complement strand
TTTTCCCCACTTCTGCTCTTCTTTGCCCATGACAGTATCTGATCTAGTTTGGAGTCTGGATGCTGGCCAAGGTTAAACACCACAAGACCACATCAGGACTGCTGCACCCAGAATGTGTCTTCCCAGTACAAGAAAAACCCTGACAGGCTGCAGTGAGTCATGAAGGCATCGGAAGGGCTGTTCAGGCCTGAAGCACATTACGGACAAAGAATGGCTGAGAGAGTTGGGTTTTCGAGAAATCTTTGAGAGCCAAACACTGGAGCAAAAACCTAGTCTAGTTTGTGGGATC
>NW_010347042.1:0-290 GCF_000700745.2 Antrostomus carolinensis | reverse complement strand
GAAAAAAATCAACAGTTCACACATTGCCTCCCCTTCACAGAGCATACAAATCCCAAGGTGCAGCTGTACAAGTCTATTATTTTTTGCTGGGAATGGCAGAAACGTTGATGCAGATGTTCTTTTCCACTTGAGGAAGCGCGAACAGAACAAATTAACTGATTGGCTGGTACTTGGCAAAGGCAAACATTTTGAAGCGCTGCATGGATAACAGAGCAGCTGAAGCCAAAAGATTTAGTGGGAATAGAGCACAGCCATAGGAAAAGAGAAACTGAGGCACATTTTAATCAGGA
>NW_010347041.1:0-290 GCF_000700745.2 Antrostomus carolinensis | reverse complement strand
CTACCAGTAACAGCAGGAGCCTAAAAATATATGTCTACAGGGTTTATCTTGCTCTTCCAGCTCCAGCAAAGCCTTCAGGAGATGCCGAGGTGGCATTCGTGAGACGGAACGGACAAGGGAATACAACACACAAGATTTTCTGCCTTTTTCGTGGTGTTTTATTAAAAGTGAAAAACATTGAATGCAAAAATCATTCCATTCCACTTGAGCACCAGACCTGGATCCCATCCATGGGCTACCCAGGCAGAAAAGACACAATCACCAAAAAACGGTACCTGGGGGGCCGAGTG
>NW_010347040.1:0-290 GCF_000700745.2 Antrostomus carolinensis | reverse complement strand
GAAGAAGCAGCATGGTGAAACCCTCCTTAAAAATAAAGCTGTATATGGTGACTGGGAGAGCTGAGGAATAGAAGTCCTTTGACAGCATCCTGTCTCCTGGGCAGGAGGAGCAGCAGTTAGAGCAAGCCTCAGGGACAGGACTCCAACAGGACTGCTCTCACCCCTTTGAGGTATTGCCTGAAACCTGAGGACCACCACAGCAGTCTGCAGTCCTGTATACCTCTTTATGCAAAGAAAATGTTCTTGCCTTGTGGCAACACTGTCCTTTAAAACCACCTTGTTTTTACAGA
>NW_010347039.1:0-290 GCF_000700745.2 Antrostomus carolinensis | reverse complement strand
GTGTGTGTGTGTGTGTGTGCGCGCGCACACGCGTGGGCTCCCTCGGGGCACCCAGCAAAGGGGTCACCGATGCCTGCGGCCACATGCCACCCAAAGGGATGAGGGAGGGAACAGCCTAGAGCTCCCTGAGCTCTGGGCAGGGCAGGGGGAACTGGGGGTCCTGGGCAGAGCGTGCCTGGCGGGCTGGCGGTGCCCGGATAACCACCAGCAAGGGAGAGGGGCTGGTTAGGAGGGACCAAAGGGCATCACATAGGGGAAAAATCCAACAAAGGCTCTTTGGGGCTGGCTGA
>NW_010347038.1:0-290 GCF_000700745.2 Antrostomus carolinensis | reverse complement strand
CCCCTGCTCCAGTCCGTTCCCCTGCTCCAGCCCCTTCCCCAGCTCCTGCCCATTTCCCTTCCCCAGCTCCTGCCCCTTCCCAGCCCCTTCCCCAGCTGCAGCTCCTGTCCCTTCCCCAGCCCCTCTGTGATCCAACCCCAAAGTGTCCCCAGTGCCCTTCCCTCGCTTCTACATCACCCAGTCCTTATAATGTGTTACCTTCATTCACATCTCTTGGTTCAGGAGGTAGCGGAATTTTACTGGAGACTTTGGTATTGTTCATGCTTAAATAAAACAAAGGAAAGGACAGC
>NW_010347037.1:0-290 GCF_000700745.2 Antrostomus carolinensis | reverse complement strand
GAAACTCATGGAATTGGTCCTGGCCCATGGAACCAAGTCTGTCCAGGTCCCCTTGTATCAGACCATCAAGAAAGCAGGGCTACGTCTGAAGGATCAGAATTTTTTAACAGCCTCCACCACAAAATTCATTCGACTAAAAGGAACAGCAGCTGCAGCCCTCCATGCCCTGTGACAGCTGCTTGTTATGAGACCTTCCAAACAAAGAACAATCTGACACACAAATGGCCCAGAGAGAGCACCTACAGAAAATTATATGCCAAGGAAAATCACAGAATCACAGAATGTTGGGG
>NW_010347036.1:0-290 GCF_000700745.2 Antrostomus carolinensis | reverse complement strand
CAGTTGGCACAGTGAAGCTTATCTCTAAACCCAGCATGATGCATTTCCAAATGAGAATGGAAGCTTTTCAGGGATCACTGTCCCTACTGAGCAAGTACTTGCGTTCCATTCCAAACAAGGACAGATGTAATCATGTGCTAAGGGGCCATGACATGGCGCATCAAACCTAATGAGTGCCTTGGGCACTTCTGTAATAGAAGTAATTGTCTTGGGGTAAGAGATACACTGCTCCATTACACAGTCTTTTACCAGAGTGCCAGTTCAGATGGACGAAATCACATTACTGTTTT
>NW_010347035.1:0-290 GCF_000700745.2 Antrostomus carolinensis | reverse complement strand
CTTTCATGTTCAAAGTGTCCACTTTGAACTGATGGGGTCAGCAGAGTTCAAAGGAAAGGATGAAAAACTCCAAAGTCTGAAACAGAAACAAACCCCAAGTCTTATCCCAGCTTCACAAATGCTGAGAAAGTTTGGATCTGGAGGCAGAGACTGCAGTTTGAGTTTGTAGACAGAGAGGAAAGTTACGGTTTTCACACCACGGGGCATCTCCACATCTTGTGAAGCTCATCAACCTTTCCACAAATCCTGAGCCAACAGAGCTGCTCCATAGATGCTTAGTCTGGAAAAAA
>NW_010347034.1:0-290 GCF_000700745.2 Antrostomus carolinensis | reverse complement strand
TGTGTGTGTTGTATGTATACAGGTGTGTGTGCTGCACATATATAGGTGCACGTGCACGTGTTGTACGTATGTAGGTGCGTGTGTTCTGCACGTACGTGGGTGGGTGTGCACGCGCGTGCACGTGTGCTGTACGTATGTAGGTGCGTTCCCTGCCCGCGGGCACGTCCGCACCCGCGCACCTTTGTGTGCGCGTGCACAGGTGCGCGTCCAGCCACGCACAGGTACATACGTGCGCTGCGTGTCCCCGTGTCACGCGTGACCGGGAGCCCAGACGGGGCGGAGCCAACGAA
>NW_010347033.1:0-290 GCF_000700745.2 Antrostomus carolinensis | reverse complement strand
GGGGCAGCAGCCTCTGCCTGGCCAAGTACCTGCTGGGGGTCCTGGGGGACCCCTTCTGCCAGGCTGTCTGCAGGGACAGGGACACATGGGCAGGACCCTCCCAGGGTAAGTGGGGACCAGGGTTGGGTGAGGGGAGGGGACATTGGGGACGCTGAAGAGGCTGAGGGCTGTGTTTCCCACAGGGGTGACAGCCTGGAGACGGGGGGAAGGAGCCCCCCAGCTCTGTGACCTCTGCCAGCGTGGCTTCTTCAACTCCCACTGGAGCTGCTCCAGATGTGGCTTCCAGCTGT
>NW_010347032.1:0-288 GCF_000700745.2 Antrostomus carolinensis | reverse complement strand
AGAAGAGAAGAGAAGAGAAGAGAAGAAAAGATGTGTAAATTCAAGATATATGAGAGGAATGGGGTGGGGGAAAGGATTTGGAAGGGAAAACAGTTTTCAGAGAACAGAAGCAAAACTGGTTTTGTGCGTAGAAGCATAAATCATCAATACTGGTCCCAGTTGGATACTGATAAAGCTGGGGAACCACCCGGGCAGCGTGACGGGGGGAGGGGGCTGATTTCTCTGCTCCCTTTTTCCATGTCTCTTCATAAGGTGTTGTGGTTGAACTGGGAGAGCACTGGGCTGGCA
>NW_010347031.1:0-290 GCF_000700745.2 Antrostomus carolinensis | reverse complement strand
GGTGCGGCGCGGTTCGGGATGCTGAGGGTGTCTCGGTGACTGACAGCGTGGTGTTGGCTGTGTTGACAGTGGAATGGCCTCGTCCCACTCTGCTGTTGGCCATGGCTCAGCGAGGTGACCCCGTGGGCTTGTGGGGTTGTATCTGTGCTCAGATTGTGCCGGGAGCGCTCCCGCCCCTCGCTCGGCTGTGGGAGCGGATCCTGGCACCCTCTGCCACGTGCCCATTGGCACTCTGGTTAAGGGAACCTCCGGAGCAGGCTGGCCACGTGCTGGCTGCCCTTTGGGAACGC
>NW_010347030.1:0-290 GCF_000700745.2 Antrostomus carolinensis | reverse complement strand
CCACACACAGCATGCCATGCTGACCCCATCTCTAGAAGACATCCTCTTCTTTTGGTCATTCAACCCCTAACTCTAAGCATAAACCTGACCCTACACCTTAACCATAAACGTTAACATGAAAACTAATACTGCCTTCAGTCATCAAACTAAAATTTAAGCCAAACTCTAACTCAAAAACTAACCCAAACACTGAATCCCAACACTAACCCAGAATTTAACCTCTAATTAAAAATCTAAGCCTAAAATAATCCTAATCCTGACAGTAACTCCTACCACTAATAGAAACACTA
>NW_010347029.1:0-290 GCF_000700745.2 Antrostomus carolinensis | reverse complement strand
CCCAGCCGGCACCGCAGCGCCCGCGTGTGTGGTTTTCTTTTGTACAACAAATTAACAATCAAGTGCCAAGAGGAGGGCGAGAGGTGTGTGGTGTGCAACCAATAAACGCCAACGTGTGCAGCGACCCGGCCCCCGCCTCCCGTGCCGTCATTTCACCCGCGCCGCCCCTGCCCTCACACCTCCTCCTGCTCCCGGGGGGGTTCTAGGGGTGGGTGAGAAGTTTGGAGCATCACAGCTTCCTCCATCTCTTCATCCTCCTCATCCTCTTCTTCATCTTCACCCTCCCCATC
>NW_010347028.1:0-290 GCF_000700745.2 Antrostomus carolinensis | reverse complement strand
GAGCTGTAGGTGATGATCTTTGGTGATGATCAACTGCTGAGGGCTTGTACATAAATGATATTTATTTCATAATTCACAAAAGCCAAATAAAAGAGGGAATTAGTGTTATACACTCACAAATGAATTAACAAGCACTTAATGAGCCGCTGCTCCGCTCCGGGCTCATTAACAAGCACCTAATGAACCGCAGCTCCTCCTCCCGCCCGGCTACCCCGGGAGCTCGGCTCGGGGGCGGCTCTTGGTGCCCGGTAACGGCGGGGAGGGGAGTCCCTGTCCCGCCCCGCGCGGAG
>NW_010347027.1:0-290 GCF_000700745.2 Antrostomus carolinensis | reverse complement strand
GGTGAGAGGTGGCACAATGTGTGGCACAGTTTTCTCTTTGTGGGTGAAGGCTGGTGGGAGGAAAGCAGAGGTTGAGTGAGGGTGGCAGGCCAAGAGGGGAAGGCAAGGGCTGTGGGCAGAAGCCCTGGGCTGGGACCTTGGGCAAGAAAAGCAGCCCCAGATCACACTGAGTCTGGCTGAGCAAGAGAGAGGGTTGGGCTTCTGCCTCCTTCCCTCAGCCTCCCCATCCTGCTCAGACACAGTCGGGCCAGTGGCCGTGGATTACAGAATCACAGACTGGTGGGGGTTGG
>NW_010347026.1:0-290 GCF_000700745.2 Antrostomus carolinensis | reverse complement strand
TTGTGCTTGGGGTTGCCCCGACCCAGGGGCAAGTACAATGTTGACAATGAGAAGTTTTACAGTGTTTTTCTGTTCTCCGTTAGCTTTGGGTATGATACTCATTTGCCCCACTCGCAAGGCCGGTGCCCAGCTCCCGCTCCATCAGCACGGCAGACTCCGGCCGCCTCGCAGCCAGCACCGGGGGAAGGTCATGCCCAGAACGGGAACCCCGGGGGAGCGTCCCGGTGCACCTTTCACCCCATGGCCAGAACGGAGCAATGCCCATAATGTGGCGGCACCCTCAATGGGAG
>NW_010347025.1:0-290 GCF_000700745.2 Antrostomus carolinensis | reverse complement strand
AGTTTATCTTTATTATCATAGTAATGGCCTTGAAAATTGCAAAGAATCATCACATTTCCCATGTAAATCAAAACCTGCACTGTCTGTCACATCCTTATCAGTCCTGGCTCCTCCTTACCAAAGCACAGCCATTTCTCTTTATCCAAATACTCAATGACTTCATATTGCATGTAAACCTAGAACAGTTCCCTCATTACATCTGTGTTCATCAACACTATACTGGTACGTTGTATCGTTTAGCAGGGAAGAAAGATACAGGTCTGTCCTAGTTTCAGCTGGGATAGAGCTAA
>NW_010347024.1:0-290 GCF_000700745.2 Antrostomus carolinensis | reverse complement strand
CGATGATCTTAAAGGTCTTTTCCAATCCTGGGATTCTGTGAGATGCCCAACTCAACATGGCTTTTTTTCAATGGAGGCGGCTGATCTTGATGTTTGTTGAGGAGAAACCTCCCCTGTCCTCTCTCCCAGACATAAGCAGATGCTTCTGGGACAGCAGCATGTTGCTCCACAGCTGCTCTAAGAAACAGAGATAAATTATATATCACTTTGGAGATAAAAGTGTAATTTGATGACCCATGTAATAATTTGAGCAGGAGGCGAGAAGTGACCAGGCTGTTTGTTTCAGGGGA
>NW_010347023.1:0-290 GCF_000700745.2 Antrostomus carolinensis | reverse complement strand
ACCCTTTAAAAAAAATCTTTTCTTCCAATGAAATTATCTGTATGTCACAGGCTTTCTGCAGTTTTCTTTTTCTGAATCTGTTATTAGAGGCATTTGTATGAAAACAGGTGCTTTGTTTCTAGGAGTTTATATGTTTATTCCTCATTTTAAGCCATCATCTTCTAGGTATAATAGCATAATCCTGTGTGCTGAAAGGAGGAGTGATATCACAAACATATTTCTATTTTATGAAAGAATAAACTTCAAGCATAGACAAACTCTTAGAAGTGACAATAGGGGGAAGGGAGGGG
>NW_010347022.1:0-290 GCF_000700745.2 Antrostomus carolinensis | reverse complement strand
CCCTGAGGGCACCCCCATCCTCCGGAGGAAGATTGGGGTAGGTGGTCAATGGTGGGTTCAGGGAGGTGGTCAATGGGTGGGGGTTTGGGGGGGTTTCTGTGGGATGTGGGGAAGGATGTTGGGGGTCTCTATGGGGGAGGGTGGAGGTCTGTGCCCCCCACCCCTGAGCCTGATCTTGGTTCCCACCCCAGGAGGACGGGGAGGAAGTGGTGGTGGAGGAGCTGCAGAAGGAGGAGGAGCCGGTGGGAGAGGAGGAGAAGGCTGAGTAAGTGTGGGGCTGGGGGGGTCCG
>NW_010347021.1:0-290 GCF_000700745.2 Antrostomus carolinensis | reverse complement strand
CAAAAACAGTTCCAAAGAAGTAAATTTTCTGCTTGTGCATTTAAAAACAAGCCTCAAGGTCTGAATTTGAGCTTTTGTTGGAATGACTAAAGGTTTTTGTCAAACAAGATTAGATAAAATGACAAAGCACCTGCAGGTGCTAATTTAAAATAAACATACTAAAAGCTGGAAATATGAAAGCTATAAAAGTTATTTTTAAAGCTATTAAAACTTGGTGTGCCTTTGATCTTTGTTAGGTTGGCTGTGCAGGTTGTTTATCATCTTTTGTAAGCCTCAAGATGGCTGATAGA
>NW_010347020.1:0-289 GCF_000700745.2 Antrostomus carolinensis | reverse complement strand
AGAAGATAAGGCAGAAGAAGGATGAAAATGCCCCACATTTTCCCAGAAAGGACCCACATTGGAGAATTGAGTGGAGGAGTCTCCTGTGAGAGGGACGCCGTGCTGGAGAAGTGTGAGGAGGAAGGAGCAGCAAAGACAATATGTGATAAACTGAGTGCAACTCCCATTCCTCATCCCCCTGCACCAGTCGGGGGGGAGCAGGTAGTGAAATCAGGAGTGAAATTGAGCCTGGGAAGGAGGAGGCAGGAGGGAGGGAGGTATTCTGAGATTTGTTTTAATTTTTCATTAT
>NW_010347019.1:0-289 GCF_000700745.2 Antrostomus carolinensis | reverse complement strand
CCAGCTGAGCTACTTCAGCCCTGCTGGGCCACTAATTTTCACAAAACCTGTTGGAACATCATTCTCTTTCTGACTTTTACCATTCCAAATGGCTTTGTGGACATTTGACTCTTGTCCTGTCACTGGTGACCACCAGATAGAGTCTAACTCCATCTTCTTTACACCTTCCCTTCAGATACTTCTACACATTGAAGAGATCACCCTGAGCCACCCTATGATAACATACCGATGTTTTCAACTGTTCTTGGAAGTCAAAGGACTTCTTGTTTTGCTAGTTTACCTTAAACAT
>NW_010347018.1:0-289 GCF_000700745.2 Antrostomus carolinensis | reverse complement strand
CTGCAGCTTTTATCAGAGAAATCTCTTTGGGTTTGTTAAGTTGTGCAAGGAAGTGGTATCTGTGAGGCAGATAAATAAAGACCTCTTCCAAACCCTCAAGTGAGGCAGTGGGAAAGCTCAGCTGTTTCTTAGAGGCTTAGCATGTGCTGCTAATCCTGCAGAGCAGCAAAATGTATTGGATTTTGTGGTTTATTTGTGGTTACTGTATCAAGGCACTTGGAGTTGAATGCTTGATTATCTGTGTACTTGGGAAGTGCCAAAAATCACAGAATCATAGAATGTATTGGGT
>NW_010347017.1:0-290 GCF_000700745.2 Antrostomus carolinensis | reverse complement strand
CATCTAAGATGCTCTCGTGGCTGTCCCCCTTGTGTCACCTGCATCCAACACCCTCCTGTCACCCGCACCACCACTGTCCTCCCCTGTCACCCTCATGGAGATGCTCTCTTGGCTATGCCCCTTGTGTCACCCACACCAGCACTGTCCCCTCTCTGTCACCCACACTGATGTGCTCTCCTGCCTGTTCCCATCATGTCACCGGTGCCAACACCCTCCTGTCACCTGCACCAGCATGCTCTCCTGGCTGTGCGCCCGTCACCTGTACTGACGTTGTCCCCCTCTTGTCACCC
>NW_010347016.1:0-289 GCF_000700745.2 Antrostomus carolinensis | reverse complement strand
GCAACAACAGCATGACGGGGAAGTCTGTGCATTTGAAACATAATCCGTATTAAAGATACAACACGGAAGACACAGGAATAACGAGTCACTTTTCCCAGGTGAGTGAGGCCACCTGCACTGGAACTCATGCTGCTCTTCATTTTAATCAAGTCCTTTCAGCACGGAGTGAGCGAGCAGTGAGGTGATGCTTGCTGAGAATACCAGGCCATTCATGTCAGAAAAGAGCCGTCAGCTATGAAAACGTGAAAAGAAAAACCTGAGGAGTTTCCCAAAGCCACCATCCGCCAAA
>NW_010347015.1:0-289 GCF_000700745.2 Antrostomus carolinensis | reverse complement strand
CTGCTGTTGGGTGATTTGTTATTAATTTTGCTCACTGGCTTCTGTTCCGGGAGCTTTGTAACTGGCCAGGGATTGGGAACGGGTCAGGTTTTATTCCAGGAGCAGGGAAATTGTCTCTCGATCCCGATGATGTGCCTGACAGTGCCGGAGAGGGAGGTTTTCCCCTCCTTTGCTTTTGGGGCAGCAGGGTTCCATCCTCTTATTTTACCCTTAATATTATCCTGGGTGGTGGGTAAATCCATTTTGTTAATGGTCAGTGCTTGGCTTTTCAGTTAAAATTAAAAAAAAA
>NW_010347014.1:0-289 GCF_000700745.2 Antrostomus carolinensis | reverse complement strand
GAGCCCAGGGGAGAGCGTGCAGGAGTCGATGCCATATGTTCCGGTGACCGTGCTCACCAGACCTGTTCCCTCTTGGCCCCTGGCTGGTTTTGCCAGAAGAACAATCTGTGAGATCTCCCACAAGAAACATCTTTCATTTTCTCACTGTAGTCCTTCATTGGGCCTTAAAAAAAAAGAAAGATCTTATTTCTAGATTTAATTAATAACTGTATTTCCATCTTGCCTTGTCCTTGTACCCTCCTGAGCTGCAGTAATTCCAGTGGAGCAAATGCAGAGGGTGAAACCTTTT
>NW_010347013.1:0-289 GCF_000700745.2 Antrostomus carolinensis | reverse complement strand
AGACCATCCAATCTCCTTGCTTAGTCAGTCTTTTCTTTCCTATATGCTACTGCGAACAACGCATTCAGGAGCTGAAGCTGTTGTGAGGTGGACTTGGGTTTCTCCCAAGTATTAACATATTTTGTATTAACAACTACATGACTTTAGAACTAGGATGTTGCCCATGCAAAGCTGGATGGAGAGCACTATCTTTCTGTCCCTTACCCACATGCATCCCTTTCAGAATGACAAAATTAAGTGCATATACCCTGAGGAAGTGGTTGGTGAAGGGAAGGAGGGAGGCACTGAT
>NW_010347012.1:0-289 GCF_000700745.2 Antrostomus carolinensis | reverse complement strand
TACTGCAGAAAGGAAAACCTGAGGCCTCTGACAAACCAGGAGTGATTCTCACCCTTCTAAATTAAAATCACATCAGCGCGAGTATGAGCAGACCCAGGGAAATTTGGGAATCCTAGGCCACGTGCGGTATTTCCCCTTAAGGGCAAAGCACACGTAGGGAGATGATGGAACGTGGAGAGAAGCAGCCCTTAGCTAAACCTGATCTGGTGAGAAACAGGCAGCAAAAGCCCAAGCAGTAGGACACAGTGCACAAGTTCCACGGGTGGAACAGGCACTGTACCAACTTAAG
>NW_010347011.1:0-289 GCF_000700745.2 Antrostomus carolinensis | reverse complement strand
ATAAAGGTCTATAGGGGTCTGTAGGGGTCTCTAAGGGTCTAGATGGATCTCTAGGATTCTATAGGGTCCATAGGGGTCTTTAGAGATCTATAGGGGTCTGTGTGATATCCAGGGGAGTTTGGAGGGGGTCTCTAAGGGTCTATAGGGATCTATAGGGGTCTGAGGGTCTTTAAGGGTCTGTAGGGGTCTGTAATGGTCCATAGGGAACTGTAGGGATCTATAGGGTCTGTAGGGATCTATAGGGTCTCTGGGGGTCTCTGAGGGTCTGTAGGGGTCTATAGGGGTCTAT
>NW_010347010.1:0-289 GCF_000700745.2 Antrostomus carolinensis | reverse complement strand
TTACCTGCAAGGTGGAGCTTGAATGACTCTACTCATACCTTTACGACGATTGGCAAAAGACGCTTCCGTTCCCCGTTTAGGGTAGAAGTTACCAAAACTTGGAGTGGTCTGGAGTTATGTTTTTGTCCATTTCGTTTTGTTGTAATTCAGGGTCCACACAAAGGGGGGGTATTTGTCTCAAGGGTGCCAGAGGTCAACCCGGGGTTGCTCATAGACAACACATCAGGCCTCGTGCCATGCTGCAATCAAAAGGAGAGCTGGAAAAACAAGCCTCCACCGTCTCCCATCT
>NW_010347009.1:0-289 GCF_000700745.2 Antrostomus carolinensis | reverse complement strand
GGGGGGGAAGCTCCAACGCTGCTTCTCTGCTGAGGAGCAGCCGCTAATTGCTGGTTTGGGGGTTTAAATAATGACATTATCGCTTCAATGTGACATCAAGGTTGCCTGAGGTTTGTGGTGGAGCCTCATGAGAGGTTGTTCCGTGCTCTTGGGGACACAGACGTGTTCCACGGTGGCACCATGATGGTGCTGGAAACGCTGGACACTGAGGCAACAAAACTGGGTCTGGAAGAGAGTTGTGTCCTTGGGAGGTGATACGGAAAAAGCCAGTCAGAAGAAACTCTCTAAG
>NW_010347008.1:0-289 GCF_000700745.2 Antrostomus carolinensis | reverse complement strand
AAACAGGAGAAGGAATGTATAGTTTCAATATTAAAGCATGTGGGAGACAATCTGAGCAGAGCAGTCAGTCTTGTGGCTGGCGTGACCTCCAGCGATATTTTCAGTGGCTTAGACAGGTGATGCCTGCTGTGTATGATGTCTTTGAGGATGGTGATATCGTGGTTTTACTGTACACAGGTTTGCCAGCGGTGATTTGAAATTATATTCTGAAGCTCTTCACTTCAAAGATGCAGTTGCTCTTGGATGGCTTTTGAAATGACACCATCAGGTCATCAAATGGTCTTTGAAG
>NW_010347007.1:0-288 GCF_000700745.2 Antrostomus carolinensis | reverse complement strand
CTGCCCTCCCTACAGAGGAGCATGAATTAGAAATGTAGAAACAGAGGGAAGAGCTTTCTTTTTTGCAAACTGGCTTTGTACAACTTGAATGATTAGAGATCAACAAACCATGACTTAACAAGGAAGACAGAGGATTTGGTTAAGATGATGGACAATGTGCATTTGTCCAGACAAGAAGCACCAGGCTGAAAACAAAGCATAGGACATTTAAATTAGGAAATGCCACATTGAAGGGTGCTCATCACTGAGCAGAGAAGTTACTGGCTGGTTTCTAGGTTAGAGTGAGGG
>NW_010347006.1:0-289 GCF_000700745.2 Antrostomus carolinensis | reverse complement strand
GACCCTCCACTGTGGTCCCAGCTCCTCCACCATGGTTGGTTCTGAGCTCTTGTCCCTTCTCCTCGGAGCAGATTCGAGACGTTGGAACCGGAGATGAATAACCTGGCGTCTCGCGTGGCCGCCGTGAACCGCATCGCCCAGCAGCTGCTGGCCACCGACCAACGCCACCAGGAGAGCATCCAGGCCACCTGCCAGCAGCTCAACCTCAGGTGGGTGCTGCTGGGTGCTCCAGGCAGGGGGATGGGTGCTCCAGGGATGATGTTCCAGGCAGGATGATGATGTTCTAGGC
>NW_010347005.1:0-289 GCF_000700745.2 Antrostomus carolinensis | reverse complement strand
TGTGTGTGTGTACTGGCCTTGGAAACACCACATTTTAACTTACCCAGGTGTTGGATGGGGTTCTTTTTATTTAGTTTATTTTCTCCCGTGCTCCTGTGATCTGGGAAACGGCGTGCTGCCTTGCCTTAAAACCCACCACTGTATTGCCTCTAGTTATGGTGTGATAAAGTTACAGTCCAGTTCATGAAGGGAAAAAGCATTACTCTTCAATTTGATTGCCATTTATTATTCACTAGATACAGAGAATCACTTGTGCTCAAATAACAGTGAATCACATATGGGGGAAACA
>NW_010347004.1:0-289 GCF_000700745.2 Antrostomus carolinensis | reverse complement strand
AGCCTCCCATCCCACCCGGCAGCCCCCAGAGCCCGGGGTCCCTTCCGAGCCCAGGGCTACCATGGGGGTCCCGGTGTCCCCGTGCTGCCGCGTGGCTGCAGCCTGGTGAGGCTGCGTCACCCGTGCCCCGCGTGTGCCTTGAATTTTCGCCACACCAGCCCCCTGTAGCCCTGAGCTCCGTTAATTTAATACTTCCCGACTTGCACAGTCGCTTTTTTAATTTTATATTTACTGGTGCTGAATTTTTAATAAAATCCGGATGGGTCTTTTCAAGGCTGCCTCTGCCTCG
>NW_010347003.1:0-288 GCF_000700745.2 Antrostomus carolinensis | reverse complement strand
CAGCCCCAGCTCAGGACAGGAGGCACACCTTCTCCCAGGAGCTGGGGACAGAGCTGCCCAGCTGCTGGCTCAGCTCCTGGCTCAGGCCCACGGTCCAGGCCTTGTCCTCGATGGGCTCCAGCGACGCTCGCAGGAACTGGGGTGAACAGGAGAGGAAGTGAGTGTTCCCCTGACCTCACCCAGGGCCCTTTCCACCCTCGTGCGTCCCGGGATGCTGCTGGGGCAGAGCTGCTGGGAATGGCCATCTCTTCCCCCGCCCCACCCATCCCTCTTTTCACCAGCTTCCCT
>NW_010347002.1:0-289 GCF_000700745.2 Antrostomus carolinensis | reverse complement strand
ATGGCTTGTGAGGAAGGAAATTTTTTTTTCATCAATCAAAATCAGATTCCATGGAAAATGTTCATTGCAGGACTGCCTTCTGCTAAAATCCAGTGTCAGGCAGTGTTGCATTCAGGAGAAAGCTGAAATCAACTGTGAGCTGTTAGTGCTTCTCTGGCCTATTCATTAGAGATAGGCCTGGGCTGGGTATTGTTCTGATGGGTTTGATACCAGGTTGGTCTAAGTCATTTGCAAAGAGCTCAGGCAGCAAAACCCCACCTCTCTTTCCTTCAACAAGGGAGGCCTTTCT
>NW_010347001.1:0-289 GCF_000700745.2 Antrostomus carolinensis | reverse complement strand
TACAGCTCGAAGATGAGCTACATCCTCTTCTATTTCCTTGTGCTTTGTGTTTATTAGAATCAAGACTTACATTTTCACATAAGACTGATGTAACTGAAAACTAACACCACCAAAAATGGTAAAGGTTAATTTCATCTGTGTTAGTTCTAACACAATGGAGTGGGACATTCGAGAGAGTGGGAAGAAAGTGGAGAGTCAGCTGATTTCTTCAGCAGTTAGTTAAAGCTGAATGAACTACAGCTAATTGTTTGACTGCTCCAAAGTTTAGTCACAGTAATGTGTTTTCATA
>NW_010347000.1:0-288 GCF_000700745.2 Antrostomus carolinensis | reverse complement strand
TCCCTAGTGGGACTGCTGGCCACTCTGACCAGCGACTGCGTGGCCACGTCCTGCCACATGGCATGGGTCTGCCTTGGCTACCTTCTGCAAATGCAAGGTGAGGAAAGCGGGCACTTCCCAGCCTTGCTCAGCCTGATCCTCCCTCCCTTCCTGGCCTGGCACCATCGAGGTCCCATGGGGCCAGGCCCCGTCCCCAGGAGGGAAGGAGGAGGCAACATGCTTGGCTGCTTTTGTGCCCCCACCCCGTTAGCCCCCTGCCTCCCCGGCCATCTCAGGAAGGAGCCCTGG
>NW_010346999.1:0-288 GCF_000700745.2 Antrostomus carolinensis | reverse complement strand
CTGCTCCAGCCCTCGCATCATCCTCCTCTGGACTTGCTCCACCAGGATGATCAAAGGACTGGAGCATCCTGCTGCCAAGAAGCAGCCCTGGTTTTAACACCCTGAAGGCTGCTATGGGAGGGACACAAGTGACAGATGCTCTTAGGTCAAATTGTTCCACTTTGGTAATGCACAGACCTCTCAGCCTGTGGTCCAAGCCCAGGGCACACTCACCAAAGGAGACATCACCGAAGTGGAGGGAAGGAACGTCGAAATGAAAAGTCGGCCCAATGACGCAGCCCCTGTGAG
>NW_010346998.1:0-289 GCF_000700745.2 Antrostomus carolinensis | reverse complement strand
GGAGGCACTTATAATGGGGAAGGGTGTGACACTAGGAGCCACGAGGGACCAATGAACGAAGCCCAGGGGAGGAGCGAGGGACCCAACTGAACCAATAGGAATGGCCCAGGGAGGGAAAGGCTCAGGGGACAAATCATATGTTAAGTAAGGGAAGATTGACATAGAAATTTCTCGAAATGAAAGGGGGTTGGTTACAATGATGGACAGGTAACTGGTGGGAGGAACAAACCATTATGAGGGAGAACATGGGGGGAACCAAATCTTAACTTATAAAAAATAACCAACTTTA
>NW_010346997.1:0-289 GCF_000700745.2 Antrostomus carolinensis | reverse complement strand
GTACTGAGTGACAGAGTGGTTCACCATCACGTGCTTGGATTCAAGGAAGCTGCCATCGTGTGTTCTCCTGGCCGTGATGTTCAGCTGGAGGAAGGACAGGGAGCTGGTGGGGAGCAGCACCCACCTCCCGCTCCTGCGAGGGGCAGCTCTGCTGCGAGGGGCTGCTACTGCTGGCAGGTGGGGACACGAGGGGACCTGACCCCACCACACATACCAGCAGTGTGGAGCTGGTGGACCCTGGCCAAGGAGGATTCACACCTCTCCCCATGTGCCTGCACAGAGCTCCAGG
>NW_010346996.1:0-289 GCF_000700745.2 Antrostomus carolinensis | reverse complement strand
CAAGAGAAGAAGTCCTTCTTGGGCCATGGTGACCTCTTCCTTTTCATGTCCAGTGCTCTCACCACCGACATGGACCAGAGCTGCTTCGAGGGTTGTCTTTTTAAGGATGCTTTGTCTCCTTCCCAAAAAGGCACAGTCTCACCTTCGGGACACCCTTGTCCCCCCCATACTTGTATACCCCCTGAGGCCGGGGGGTCTCCAACACTGAACCCTCTCAGTCCTGAGCCATCGCCTCCCCCTGGATGCAGCCTCTGTGTCACAGGAAAAAAGGTTCTGTCCATGGCTGTAC
>NW_010346995.1:0-289 GCF_000700745.2 Antrostomus carolinensis | reverse complement strand
GTCCCCATTTCTCCCTGCCTCCCTGAGTGAACCCTAACTCTACCTTGACTGCCTAGGTGATCCACCGCCTGCCCATGCCCAACCTCAAAGACGAGCTGCATGCCTCAGGGTGGAGCACTATCTGCACCTGCTATGACAATTTCACAGCAAAAAGGAACAAGCTGATCCTTCCCTGTTTGGTTTCTTCCCGCATTTACGTGGTGGATGTGGGTACACAGTGCCGGGCTCCCAGGCTGTGTAAGGTATGCTTGAGCTGATTCAAAAGACAAGTTTCTGGGAAGGAGTTGGG
>NW_010346994.1:0-289 GCF_000700745.2 Antrostomus carolinensis | reverse complement strand
CCCAAAGCCTTAGAAAATCACTGCTCTAACAGAAAAAATACTGGCCCAGGGGGAGCACCTCTAGTCACCACAGTATTTTCCAAATGACAAAGAACTGCGACTGTGGTATTCCAGAGTAGCCAAAAGAATCCTTTCAATAGAAATTATCCTTTGAGTTACTTACAGTTATCTTACAATTGTCATTTGGTGTTTTTAGAGGTTTAGAGGTGAAAGAGGTTGTAGATTTCTCTTCCTCCAAAAGGGTGGGGAAAGAAGCAAGGAAACCTCAAGAAGCTGGGACTATAGGAAC
>NW_010346993.1:0-289 GCF_000700745.2 Antrostomus carolinensis | reverse complement strand
AGTATTGATATTTGTGAACATTTAAGGTTGGAATATTTTATAAGTGATACCATAATTGTTTTAGTAAAAATCTCTGTAAAGAGAGAAGATAGTAGCCCTGTTTCCCTTACAAAATTTTAAAGAGAGTTTGTAAAAGCACATCAAAAGCTCAGATTTCTCCATTGAAAGTTTATTCCACCCTTGGTACACTGAATGAAAATTAAATATGAAAATGTGTTTTACCTCAGGATAGCACTTGCAATCATTATGGTGTGTGGACTTCTCAGAATGCAGCAGTTCAACACAGGTG
>NW_010346992.1:0-288 GCF_000700745.2 Antrostomus carolinensis | reverse complement strand
CTCTGGCACCCTCACAGGAAAGAAGTTTTTACTTAAGTGAGGAAGAACTTTGGTGGCAGACTCCTCAGCCTGGAAAAGTGATTGCTGAGGTGATGATATGATGGAGGTCTATGAAATATTGGCATGAAGAACGTAAGGAACAACTACTGCTCTGCCTTGTACAAGAATTAAGGTGCACTGGATTAAATTATCAAGTAGTACTTGAAACAAAAGGAGGTGCTGTTTGGCAGGGCACACAGCTGGGGAGCTCGTGGCCATGAGACATCACAGATGCCAAACATGATATGG
>NW_010346991.1:0-289 GCF_000700745.2 Antrostomus carolinensis | reverse complement strand
TATCTATGGCAGTAGTGCCAGTTTTGTTACTTTATCCGCATTATTCACAGCATCAGATAGTCACTGTTTCTTATTGATGCTCTTGCCTCCTACCACATCACAAATAGTTATAATATTCATATTAACACTACTCTTGCCAGTCAGATGAGACACTATTTCTGCATTCCACAAACTCCATTTCCTTAGTCTACAAAACTTATTTCACAAAGACAGATAAATGTTACTATATCTGAGCTATGTCTTCAGTCATTTCTCTTTACTTGCCTCTCCTTGTTTCCCCTTTATATTC
>NW_010346990.1:0-288 GCF_000700745.2 Antrostomus carolinensis | reverse complement strand
ACACACTTGGACTTATGAAGACTTTGGTATTTCATGTATGTCATCAGATCAACTCACACTTCCGCTAAACTCCTATACTTGTTCTAACACAAATTACTTAATAGTCAAGGAGCTTCATCAAGCTTTTGACATTCAGTTCACTTTCGAACTTTTTAGGCATCCTAGTGTTTGTGTGTAGGTTTAGGAATCAAAGTTCCTTAAAATAATCTCAGTAGAGGCATCTTCAAAAATTACTCAAAACCCCTTGGGTAGATATTCCTAATCATAGAATCATAGAATGGTTAGGAT
>NW_010346989.1:0-288 GCF_000700745.2 Antrostomus carolinensis | reverse complement strand
CCACCCCGCTCCTTCACCAGTCCAGGCAGGCAGGATGCCAAAAGTCCTGCCAAGGGGGGAAAAGATGCCAACAGGAGCTGGGGACAAGGGACAGCGCGAAGGGAGTGAGGTCCCAGCATCCTTCCCTGGAGGAGGTGATGGCAGTGCCACAGCTGAGGCTCTTTGCCCCACTCTGGCATGGCCGGCACAGCCTCCCCAGGGCTTGTAACCATATTTACGCCAGGACACCGGGGAGGCAGCCGGGAGGGTAAATAGAAGAAAGAGCAAAAGCAAAGTTAATGGCTTGGC
>NW_010346988.1:0-288 GCF_000700745.2 Antrostomus carolinensis | reverse complement strand
GAAACAGTCTTATCATTGAGCCCATTTTTCAAGTGAGGATATTATTTCACAAGGAATTTAAGGCTTTGATTTTGAAGGGAATTGTTTGAAGGTTTGGGGATTTTTTAGATGTTTGTTGGTTGGTTTGGTTTTTTTCCCTTCTCTTTTTTCTTTTGAAGGCAGAACCACTCATTGGAGTTTATGATTCTTTGTGTACATTTTGACTTGAATTCTTGGAGAAATGAATTCCAGAGGGAGAAAGATCTCCTGGAAATGTCACATTATACCCCATTTCTTTCAGAATGTTAA
>NW_010346987.1:0-288 GCF_000700745.2 Antrostomus carolinensis | reverse complement strand
TCTTCCTGGCTCTCCTCTGGCCCTGCTCCAAGAGTTTTACAAATGCCACAACTCTGTTTAGGTTACTGCTATTCACCTCCATTTCCTCTAATCTTGGTGACAATTTGCTTTCCTAATGCATCTGATGTCCCCCTCCCAGCGCTCCAGCCCATGCAGCCTTTCCCTCTGCAATGCATGTCTTGGTTCACCAGGCTCAAACCGTTCCTTGCGTGATTCTCTTGTGACCTGTACAACCAGCCTAACCTCTTGAGATGCTGCCAGAAGGAAAAGCTTACTGCTGAGGTCCCC
>NW_010346986.1:0-288 GCF_000700745.2 Antrostomus carolinensis | reverse complement strand
AGCCACTATTGCTGGGAACTGGGGACGCGATGGGCACCCAAATTGGGAGCACTGGGAATATGCTGTGTCCCCCCCTCCCCCCGGACACCCTCTCCGCCCTCCCGCAGCTGTGACCCGGGGTGGGTGGGACAGGTCCCCTCCCTGGGCAGGGGACAGGGTGACACGGCCGGTGACACGGCCACCATCCATCCCATAATTCCGTGACCTCTCTGTCCCCACAGTCGTGTGACAGTCACGGCGGGTGCTGCCGTGGGGACACGGGGATGGGGGTGGCAGGAGGTTGGGGTT
>NW_010346985.1:0-288 GCF_000700745.2 Antrostomus carolinensis | reverse complement strand
ATAAACATACTCCATGTTCCTTCAGGAAGACAAAGATACTGTCTAAAAAAAGCTTCTAATCCCTTCTGCTTATTTTATCACAGAACAAGAGAAAACAGCATAAAAATGTCTTATAGACTAAAATATTTTTCAGTAGTACTCAAAAGTTACTCGTCTCACAGAAGTCTGAAAAGAACCATGCCAGAATGGTTGCTGCAAAATCTAAAGTTTATTACTAATATTTTTTGCATCTTTAGTTCTTTTGAAGCACCATTTCGCCATTCTTTTTTCAAACACCACCACCTCCAC
>NW_010346984.1:0-288 GCF_000700745.2 Antrostomus carolinensis | reverse complement strand
GGTTGGAACCCCCTCTGCCCACAGTGGCACCAAGGGCAAATTTAATCAAGGAAACGGAGGTTGGGCGTCTGATTTCTCTCTCTTCTTCTTCTTCCTTTTTTTTTTTGAAGAGGGAAAAAAAAACCCAAACAACTTTGTGAGTCACTCTTGGCCCAGGGAGCCGGGCTCTGCTCTGCGCGGCAGGCAAGGCTGGCACATCCCCGCCTCGCAGGGACGATGCTGCCGGGAGGCTCTGACTCAGCCCACCCTCTGCCACCAGCCCCTTCCCTCACTGCCCACCCCACTGCC
>NW_010346983.1:0-288 GCF_000700745.2 Antrostomus carolinensis | reverse complement strand
TGATCTCCTCCATCCAAGATCCACCGTGTGCAGCCCCGGAAGCACCGGAAGGTCGGAAACCGGTGACAGCGGCCGAACGGCAACGGGAGCGGGAGGAGAAGCGGCGGCGGCGGCAGGAGAGAGCCAAGGAACGCGAGAAGAAGCAACGGGAGCGAGAACGGCGCGACCCCCGAGGCCGCGGTGAAGGACTCCGAGGTCTCGTCCTCACCGACGACGACCGGCATCTCCTCGAACGTTGGACCAAGATGAGGGATGGAGCAGCCCCACCTCGCCCACCACCACCACCAC
>NW_010346982.1:0-288 GCF_000700745.2 Antrostomus carolinensis | reverse complement strand
CCGAGACCCACGCTGGCAGGGCAGGAGGGTGGGTGGCCCAGGCTGGGGCCGAGGGGAGGTGCGGGAAGGACGGGACGCAGCCGGGCGGGCGGGACTGCGCACGAGGCGCTGCTGAAGCCGCCCTGCTCCCCTGCGTGCCAGGGCCGTGTCTGCTGCCGTTACCAGCGGGACCGTGTTCTGCGGAATCACTGGCCACCCCGAGAGGCACGAGTACACAGGTACGAGACGTGTGTCCGAGGGGCAGGAGGCTGATTGTCCCCTGGGTTCTGCTGACCCCGCTGTGGGGTT
>NW_010346980.1:0-288 GCF_000700745.2 Antrostomus carolinensis | reverse complement strand
TTTTTTTTTCCTTTACTAATTTAACTTATTTAACTAAATTTGGAGGCTTCAGCTGTGTTATAAGGGGCCACCAAATGTATCATACCTTGGGAGCAAGGTATACACCTGGGAAAACTAACTAAAAAAGAATCTGGAGAAGCCTAGTTAGTTCATACTAACTAGCCTATGCTAGTTCATACTAACAACTCAGCTGCCTAGGCACTGATCTCTAGCCTCTTGTAATGCAGCCCATGGAAAACATCACATGGTAATTTTTGAAGTGTGATTAGGCCAATTAACAAAGTTGTT
>NW_010346979.1:0-288 GCF_000700745.2 Antrostomus carolinensis | reverse complement strand
CACTCACACAAACAATTCCTAAAAGCCTGTAACTTAAATGAAACAGCAAGATCAAAATTCTGTGTTCTTTCTTAATTTTGCTTTTAATAAAAGCTACACAAACCTTTCGAAGTTTCTAGCAAGGACAGAAAAAAGCAGAAACCTTTAAAAGCATTAAATTACATGGAGTTAAATTTATTTTCTAGAAGCAGTAGTTAGCCTTCTCCTAACTCACTGTCCCTGAGGAGTCAGTAACATATCAGCCATCTGCCCTTTATTAGAAAATACCTGTAGGAGATGGCACAAAGA
>NW_010346978.1:0-288 GCF_000700745.2 Antrostomus carolinensis | reverse complement strand
ATACTTGCGAGAAGATACCGCGTGTGTGTCTATTTCTCTGAAACTGTAAGATATCTAGACTAAGGAAAAGGGCAATATTTTCACTGAAATTACTCACAGTGAATAATTATGCATCTTGATCACTCATAAGTAATTTACCTATTTTATTTATGCCTTGTTCATTGATAACACGTATCAAAAGTGTTTATTCACACTGCAGTTAAGCCATGACACGTGTCCTCAGTATTGGCAACTTCCAGCACTGGGGCCAAGACTGTCTTGGAACTTAGCTAGCAGACTAGAAAGAAG
>NW_010346977.1:0-288 GCF_000700745.2 Antrostomus carolinensis | reverse complement strand
TTCTATTTTTCTTAAATTGTCGCATTATCAATTGTCTGCTTAATTGTGTAATTGGTTCTAAAAATGTCAAATTATCACTCTTGCTGCTTCTCTGAATGTTTAATTACCTTGTTGTAGAGTTGATTGTTTTCCCAGTTAATCATTTATTCCCTAATAAATTTACTAGTTAACTTATGTGATTTCTTCAACACATTCTTTTTTATCTTTGAATGCCAAGTCTCTGTCCTTCTGTATTTAACAAGTTCCTTTACTACCTTCCTAATATTTCATTTCCTTGGTAATTATAAA
>NW_010346976.1:0-288 GCF_000700745.2 Antrostomus carolinensis | reverse complement strand
CCCCACACGGTGCCGTATCCCACGTTGCCAGAGCAACGCGGCGGGAAACTGCAGCAGCAGCACTTTCCTACTGCTGCGGGAGGATGGTGAGGGGGTCTCGGGACACTGGGACCCTCCATCCCCGGGGCTCTGCAGGATGATTCACTCGACAGCGATGTCCTGGGGCCACGCAGCCCCCCAGGTGTGATGGAGCACCCGGCATGGCTCAGCCTCCGCCGTGTCCCGGGGATCTGATGGGTGGTAACTGGGTGTTCTTACTGATAGTCAATGGGCTGGGGACCCCCAAGG
>NW_010346975.1:0-288 GCF_000700745.2 Antrostomus carolinensis | reverse complement strand
TTGGGCAATTTGGGAAACTAACCTATAACACGGCTCACGGGGTTCGGTCGGACCCGCGTCGCCGCTGGCCGGTGGAACCCAAAGCGCCGGGCTCACAGGGTCGGGTCGGACCTGCGTCGCCGCTGGCCGGTGGAATCCAAACTGCCGGGCTCATGGGGTCCGCACAGACCCGCGTTGGTGCTGGCCGACGGAACCCAAAGCGCCGGGCTCACGGAGTCCGCTCGGACCCGCGTCGGCGCCAGCCGGCGGAACCCAAAGCGCCGGGCTCACGGGGTCCGGTCGGACCCG
>NW_010346974.1:0-288 GCF_000700745.2 Antrostomus carolinensis | reverse complement strand
CAAGGTCAACCCACCACAATTACTTTGAAATCCATGGAATACTAGCTCATTAATACTGGCTTCTACCTACTCAGCACAGACACATTTGTCAGGCTGATCTTGTACTCTGCAAGACAATCCATATCCTTAAATTGCTAAAAAGAAACATGGAGATAAGTAACCACATGAGCAGCATTCACTTGGTGTTGCATACAGCTAACCAGCAGGTTCAGATGAATGTATTCAAGGCGCAGGGCAATCCAGCAAGATCTGGAGAAGCTGGAGAGTTGGGCGCAGAAGAACCTGATG
>NW_010346973.1:0-288 GCF_000700745.2 Antrostomus carolinensis | reverse complement strand
AGAGCACTTCCCCCACCTCAGAGGGGGACTCAGAGCTCCCCGCCACGCTTCTCTTAGCTTGGACAGACAATACTGTTCCTTTCTCTGTGCTGACTATTGTTTTGACAAACGCTTTAGCACGCTGTTTCTTCAAGGTTCATACAGATGGCTGTGGCTCTGTGAGAGGAGGGACACTCACTGACAGCTTCCCCCATCCCACTCATCTGGTTACAGGGGGCATTTCTGTGCCAATCAACAGGAAAAAGGGATTTGGTTTGGACTTGAGACCAGCACTAGCTGGGGAAGTCA
>NW_010346972.1:0-288 GCF_000700745.2 Antrostomus carolinensis | reverse complement strand
TATACATGAAGCTGCAGCACAGTGAGCACTGAAAGCAGCTCCAGTGCCCAGAACACAGCCAGGAAACAAGAACCACAGCGCTGAGCCCTTCAAAAACATCCCCAGCATTTAAAAATCCGCATAGTATAAAAGTATTAATTTCCTGACAAGTATAGAGTTAAAATCCCGGTAGCAGCCCTGCTCGCTGCCAGCTGTGCCCACCTCGGCGCCGTGTCTTGCCTGGGCAGGAGGTGGCAGCATCCCCCAAGGTCCCCGCGCCCGTTCCCCGCCATCCCCCGCAAACCGAGT
>NW_010346971.1:0-288 GCF_000700745.2 Antrostomus carolinensis | reverse complement strand
GTGAGCCTGCTCTCCTGGTGTGCCCAGGGATCTCTGGGCCTTCACGCCGGCACCGAGATGTTCTCGGGAAGGCCCTCAGATCCCCGGAGCAGTCTGGGACACGGGCAAAATCCCCCTGCATTTCAGGGGCAGATTGGGCCCCCCTGGAGGGACAGTGCTGTTGGTGCCCCTCTGGGCTGGGACACTCGGAGGACTCCAGCGCGCACCGAAAGGGTTCTTCGGGGAGCTCCTCCGGGTGCCCCAAGCTGGGGAGCTCAAAGCAAGGTCCCTGCAATGGATTCAGGCATT
>NW_010346970.1:0-288 GCF_000700745.2 Antrostomus carolinensis | reverse complement strand
GGGATCCCAACCAACCCCAACACCGGGGCCTGTTAACAGAACACCAGGAATGAATGGCCCTGTTTGGTACCAGACATGCAATGCCAAAGGCAGTTAATTGGCCTGAATGATATGCAATTAAACACGCAGCTAATGAATCCCTGTCTGCCTTGGTGGAGCAGTTAAAAGTCACTGGTAGGAAATATCCCAATTTAAATCCTGAAGAGCCAGAGGAGGCTGTTCCATTGGTGTCTATATTTTGTGGAGCAATTGGCTCTGGATCTTAGAAAGAAACTTCAAAATTAGAAG
>NW_010346969.1:0-288 GCF_000700745.2 Antrostomus carolinensis | reverse complement strand
GTGAATCTATGGGGCACAATCTATGGGGCAGAGACGATCTATGGGACTAGGGAAGAATCCCAAGGGCCTTTATATGGCACTTCTATGGGTCTGGGGGAGGATTTATGGGTCTGGGGGTGAATCTATGGGGCCAAGACACATCTATGGGGCAGGAGGAGAATCTATAGGGAAGAATCTATGGGGCAGGGACTGAATCTATGGGGCTGAGGGAGAATGCAAAGGGGCTTTATATGGCTCTTCTATGGGTCTGGGGGTGAATCTATGGGGCAGAGAGGAATCTATGGGGCA
>NW_010346968.1:0-288 GCF_000700745.2 Antrostomus carolinensis | reverse complement strand
TTCTTTATTTTTTTCTTGCAACAAATTAAATTGATTTTTTATTTTTTTCCTTTTTCTTCCCCAAATTTGAGTCTGTTTAGCCCATGACCGTCACTGGTGAGTGAGTGAACCCCAAATTCCTTACACCCCCCCACTAGGGCTCCCCTAAAAATCTGCCCCCTCTCCACCCTGGCCCCAGAAAAAGAAATACAATCAATTTCAAACTGTTTTTTTTATAAATTTTGGGGTCCAAAAGTTGTAAAATTTGTCTTTTTAGATATAAAAAATGATTCTAAAAATTATAAAATT
>NW_010346967.1:0-288 GCF_000700745.2 Antrostomus carolinensis | reverse complement strand
CATGGACTTTCCCCCCCTGGACCCGTCTCCACTCAGGACCCCCATTGCAGACCCCAGCACGTGGCTCTGACTCTCTCTCAGGTTTTTATGGGATAAATCCCCATTTCCCAGTGTCCCCCCCCTGGCCGTCACCAGGACCCAGGTTTGGCATTGTGGGGGAAGCCACACTTTGTCCCCCATGTCACTCGGTGCCAGGAGCTGTACGGGCAGTGCCAGCTCTGCCAGGCTGGCTCTGCAAAACCAGACACCTCAGAAGCCACATCCGACCTGGGACAAAGTCCTGTCCCA
>NW_010346966.1:0-288 GCF_000700745.2 Antrostomus carolinensis | reverse complement strand
AAAAAGTAGAGAAAAAAAGAAAGAAGATAAACAAGGAAAACAAACAAACATTAAACAAAAAAAGAAAAAGAGTAAAAAGCATAAAAATAGAAAGCAGAGGCGCAAGAGAAGTGAAATGAACGGCAAACCGCCCCGCCCCACCCCTCGGGCAGCCGGTCCGGGGAAAAAGCCGGTGAAGCAGCAAAATTGACCCCGGACAGCCCCTGCCTGGGGAAAAACCAAAAACCCAACCGAAATCCAAAACCCCAAAACAAACCGTGCCAAAATAATTAAAAATAATGATAATAA
>NW_010346965.1:0-287 GCF_000700745.2 Antrostomus carolinensis | reverse complement strand
TTTTTTTTTTCCTGGGTTTTTTTTTTTGTTTGGTTTGTTGGGTTTGTTTTGGTTTTTTTTTGAGCACTGCATTTCACAGGTCCAGTTTAGAGCACAACCATGTGAAGACCTGAATCAGCATAAGTCAGAGGAAAGAAGTCTCCAAGGGGGTGCTGGAACAAGTGAGTAGAAGTAGAGAAGGTGAATAGTGTTTGGGCTATTATAAATGCCATGGTTACTATTAAATCACAGTCTACAGGTCCTTCATGGTGGTCAATGGGGCAGTCTAGTTGGAGACCTGTGTCTAG
>NW_010346964.1:0-287 GCF_000700745.2 Antrostomus carolinensis | reverse complement strand
GTGAAACCAGAGACAGAGTAGGCTGCTCTTTAAAGAGCTGAGTCTGTAGGTGCTTCTGATACCTGAACAGTCATATACAGGTATTTTACAAGGGTGAGGAGAAGGAATTCAATTTTTTTCTGCTTAGGTGTTACAAGAAAGTGGTTGATTCATTAGTGCATTGCTGCAGTTTTGGAGAAGATTTTACAAAACTGAATGTGGATTAGGCTTCCTGTAGGCTGAATAATGTACAGTGAAACCTTTAAAAAAAATCCCGACCTCTCCATCTGATTAGGTTAACAGGGTCT
>NW_010346963.1:0-287 GCF_000700745.2 Antrostomus carolinensis | reverse complement strand
AAGCACGAAGGGTTGTCTTGAGCTTCAGAGAGAGCAAATGTGAAGCGATAGCGTGCGCTGAGGTACAGAAGCTGCCCTGTTGGAGCTCAGTAATTACATGAACCAACTGATCTATTAACAGCGAGTCTAAATACACTCCCCCAAGGGGCTACAATGGTATTTTCAAAGGAAACGTTGCTATTCCAAGGGAACCGCGATGGCAGAAGGGAAGACTAGCCATGTGGTTATCAGCAATGAGAAATTACCTACTCGTGGAAATAAATCATGCTATTTAAAAATAAAAAAAA
>NW_010346962.1:0-287 GCF_000700745.2 Antrostomus carolinensis | reverse complement strand
AATTTGAATCATCACAAACGGATCCACCACGAGAAGAAACTTCATCCATGTGAGAAATGTGGCAAGAACTTCAAGGAAAGGTCCAACCTCATCAGTCATCAACATGTCCACACCGGGGTCAAACCTTACAAGTGTCCTCTTTGTGAGAAGAGCTTCTGTAAGATCTCATCTCTCCTCAGCCACCAACGTGTCCACACCTCCACCAAACCTTTTCAATGCGACCGGTGTGACAAGAGCTTCAAGTTGAGCTCGTCCCTCATCAGCCACCAACGTGTCCACACCGAGGA
>NW_010346961.1:0-287 GCF_000700745.2 Antrostomus carolinensis | reverse complement strand
GGGGCACTGGGGTGTGTGGGGTGCATGGGGAGCATGGGTTGACTGGGTGCACAGGACACACAGGGTGCGTTGGGTGTGTGGGGTGCATGGGGGCATGTGGGGTGCACGGGGTGCATGAGGCACGTGGGGTACTTGGGGTGCATGAGGTGCACAGGGCACGTGGGGTACATGGGATTCATGAGGTGAGTGGGGTACCTGGGGTGCATTGGGTGTGTTGGGTGCTTTGGGTGTGTTGGGTGCATGAGTTGCATGAGGAGCGTTGGGTGTGTTGGGTGTGTTGGGTGCAT
>NW_010346960.1:0-287 GCF_000700745.2 Antrostomus carolinensis | reverse complement strand
GGGAGATCTATAGTGGACCTGAAATGGGGGGTGGGTTCCTTGGTTTGGAGGTGGGATCCTTGGGAGATCTACAGGGAACTTGAGGTGGGTGGTGGGTCCTGAGGTTGGAGTTGGGGTCTTTGGAGGTTTCTTGGGGGATCTGAGGTAGGTGTGGGGGATCCCTTGGTTGGAGATGGGGTCTCTGGGAGTTCCCAGGAGGCTTAGGGTGCATGGTGGGTCCCTGGGTTGGTGGTGGAGGATCTTTGGGGGGTTTCCTGGGGGCTTCAGATAGGTGGTGGGTCCCAGGG
>NW_010346959.1:0-287 GCF_000700745.2 Antrostomus carolinensis | reverse complement strand
TGTCATCTATAATACATCTGCATCTCACAGTAAATAACAGTCATAACTCATCTTTGATCAAGGAGGAGGAATTTTAATGCAAATTAAGAGTTTGTGATATTTACAGCATTTATCTTCTTTTCCTCAAATCCAGCCATGATTCCTTCTTTTTTTCCTTGCATTACCACATTTCCTTTTTAAGACTATGACAAAAGCACCATTATTCATGTCAATGACACAGCATCCTATTTTGATTCATAATGGCAGTCAAACAAGCGCTGTGAGATAGGATACTATCCTGGCCTGTA
>NW_010346958.1:0-287 GCF_000700745.2 Antrostomus carolinensis | reverse complement strand
ACCTGCTGAGCATCTCCCAGTGACACCTTCACCTTGTAACACATCAAACCGCTCTGTGTCTGACTACAGCTAACACAAGAGCTCACGATTTCAGGTAGAGTACCTGACATTACTTTCTCTTTCTTGCTTCAAATAAATCATTTCCAAGGTTAGACTCCCACTTTAAAGTCAATGGCACAACTGAATTTTGGACATTTCAAGACAAAGCCACGGTTTCTCCCCACTTCTGGCACAGGAAAAGTAATGAAGAGAACAGACAGGAAAGATAACAGTATCTCCTCACTCCC
>NW_010346957.1:0-287 GCF_000700745.2 Antrostomus carolinensis | reverse complement strand
TGATGAACTACTGCTCATTTCTCCTTGGACTAGAGCTCTTTCAAAATGAAAATACAGCTCCTGTTACACAACCAGTGCCCACAAGGTCTACATGAGTTTCCTGGATCTACAGTCCTGTGCTGTGCATTCTCGTTACATTCCCACAGACAGATTAGTTCGTGTGATGCAGATTCCTCCCCAGAAATCCCTGCTACTCATTATCCTCGGGATATTTTATTAGTTATTTGTTCTAGCAACTTTCTGGCCTTTAAGTTAAGCTAACAATCACACTGTTCTCTTTAAAAGTA
>NW_010346956.1:0-287 GCF_000700745.2 Antrostomus carolinensis | reverse complement strand
TGACTGTGACAGTTACTTCCAAGTGAGGAAGCTGCTGAGCTGAGAGAAGCCTGGAGGAAAGGACGTTATTGATGAGAGGTAAGGATTGTTCACATTGCCTCTATTTTTGTACTGCTTTGCCTAGTCAATCTGAGTTTTGCTACTGTAAAAGACATGCTGTAGTAAGACCTGGCTTTTAAGTCCTGAAGCCCTTCAGAGACTGTATTTACAGGAAGGGTAGGGGCTGCTCTATGTTGAAGCTTTGGTGATGGTGATGTGGTGATGTAGCTCCCCTTTGTAATATTTTT
>NW_010346955.1:0-287 GCF_000700745.2 Antrostomus carolinensis | reverse complement strand
CTGAGCCTCCCTGGCCAGGCAGAGGGTGCTCTCACAGATGGGCTTTTTCCCAGAGTATCCCTTGTTTGTTAGAACTGCAGTACTCCCAGCTGTGAGCCCCAAATTGTTCCTATCCTCGGCCGATGATTACCTCCCAGACCTAACGTCCGTGTGTCTGGGTGTGGTTTGTCCTGTCCCTGCAAGGCTTCTATTTCCAGCTGATTAATTCTCATTTCTCACACTATTTGGAGCCTGTGTGTGCTGTGAGCCCGTGCCTGCAGCCTTGAGCAGTATTGCTGCTTGAAGGG
>NW_010346954.1:0-287 GCF_000700745.2 Antrostomus carolinensis | reverse complement strand
AGATATTTTCTAAGAGCTTTTAAGACATAGATTGCAATGTAAGCACTGTGTTGATATTATTATTAGTGAACACTGCAGACGTTTCATTGCAGAAACTGGGCTGGCAACACCATCAGGAGCAGTAATAGTTTAGGAGGAACTCAGAGAGAAAATAACATTTCTTACTTCAAGTCCCATTTCTAAAGTAAAACACATGCAAATTGTTAGCAGCTGGAGGTGTGTGTGTGAAATCCAGTGGCCTGACACACATGAAGCTGTTGCAGCTCTGTACCCCACGACTGTGTGTG
>NW_010346953.1:0-287 GCF_000700745.2 Antrostomus carolinensis | reverse complement strand
GGCTGGTGGAGCCGGTTTGCTTCCCCTGTCCTACAAAGGTGTGGTGCCTCTGTGCTCAGGGAGTGCTCCTCTCGTTCCCCTTCCTTTGTAGGGTGATGACTGTAATTTGTACCTGTGTTTTTCCAGTATGTTATTCATGTTCTTCTTCCTGACTCCTTCCATTATTTTTTTTTTACTAATTAGTAGTTGTATGTTATGTACAGTGTTTTTTCCTTCCTCAGAAAGCAGTTCTGACACTTCAAAAAGTGGCAGACTAAAATAACATCTACTTTTTTTTCCATTGAATG
>NW_010346952.1:0-287 GCF_000700745.2 Antrostomus carolinensis | reverse complement strand
ACAAAATGATGGTTTATGAATGTTACAGAACACTGTCTCCAGGAAACCATAGACAAAGATTTTTATTTGGAACTCTTCAGATTTGCAGGTGGTTCATTTTTCTCGTGCTTTACTTGAATAAGTTTAGTTTTATGTCAGAACTAAAATAGCTTTATTTAGCTATTCCTTAATAAAGTACTGTGCTCTCTGTGTGAGAGAGAGAGGCAGAGCGGGGTGGAGGAAGCTTTACTGTGAGGGTGGTGAGACCTTAATGCAAGTTGCCCAGAGAAGCTGTGGCTGTTCCTCCC
>NW_010346951.1:0-287 GCF_000700745.2 Antrostomus carolinensis | reverse complement strand
TTCTATGATTCTCTACAATGTGCTGGGTTTTTCTCAGTAAGCTCTTCTGAAGCTGTTAGGTCTCCCCTGCCTTAAAAATCTGAAGATCTCAAACTCTGAGGCCTATCACTTTTCATTTTTGATGTGACTAAAACCAATTTATTTTGAACACAGTGCTAAGTAAATGTGTTTGTAGTGAACAATTAAACTTTAATTTGCTTTTAGTATTCTTATCTCCAAATTATTTTTAAAAGGTTTAAAAATAATACAATGCAAGTCCACTGTAAAATTATAAACATATTTACATT
>NW_010346950.1:0-287 GCF_000700745.2 Antrostomus carolinensis | reverse complement strand
CATGGAGACCACAAGGGGACCAGGGTGTCCAGCTGTCCAATGCTGGCCAGGGGGCTGCAGGTGCCCTGAGACCCTCAACCCGCTGCCCTCCCTGCTCCACTATCTCTAATTAACGCCAGTGACATCGTGACTGCTCGTCTCCTGGGCAGGGCAGGAGGGAAAGCGGTGCGGGTGGCAACACGGCTCAGCTGGGCCATCGTGAGACAACTGGGGTGGGACAGGCAAAACGTGGCAGCCCTGATGCCGAGGGGCTGCTGCTCTGCCAGGGACCCCTCAGAGAGGAGCTA
>NW_010346949.1:0-287 GCF_000700745.2 Antrostomus carolinensis | reverse complement strand
TTTTTTTTTTAACAATTTAAATACCCAAAGGCATCTGAAGAGAAATTAAGTGAGTCAGATTTTGTAGCTTCTGTTTAGGAAGTGAGTGGCTAAAGAAAAAGACTGGTTTCTAATAATGATTTTTAATCTGTTACCTAATCATAAAGAATTTTAGTTATGTTTCTGATTACTTTAAGTATCTGTGAATGCACTTACGTATCACATACACACACATACACGTGTGCTCCAACGGATTTTCAGCATCTGTAGACTACTGCACCTGTCCTTTGTTTTTCATTGTTATCTGT
>NW_010346948.1:0-287 GCF_000700745.2 Antrostomus carolinensis | reverse complement strand
GGCAGCTCCCGGAGTTGAGGAAGTTCTGTGGGGAGACAAGGGCTGAGGGGCACGGAGGGGTCCCCATGGCACAGCGGGGTCCCCAAGGCATGGCAAGGTCCCCATGGCACAGCTGGACACGTTGTCCCCGTACCTGGATGAGCTCGGAGTGTGCCATGTTCTTATTCGCCTCCAGGCAGCTGGACACCATCACCTCAGGGAACAGGGACTGCTGGGGGGACATGGGGGTCAGGGGGGACCCACAGGGTGCTCAGGGTCCCCGTGGGACACCCAGGTCCCCATGGGAC
>NW_010346947.1:0-287 GCF_000700745.2 Antrostomus carolinensis | reverse complement strand
AGGAGGTTGGACTAGAGATCTCCTGAGGTCTCTTTGCACTTGACTTATTCTGTGATTCCAGGTGCACAATTTCAGTTGGAGTGATCCTACTGAAGTGTCAGACTCTACTAAATCTAGACTAACAGAAGGCAGCTTCATTCCCACAGGCTGTCTTTTGGAGTCAAGTCTAGTTACCCACATGAGTAAAGGAGCTTGCATGCAGAGAATCAGGTTTGCAGAATGAGGCTTCTTGGCAAGGTCCAAGTGTTGGTAACATGCAGCATTAGCAGGTGGCATGTTCCCCATTT
>NW_010346946.1:0-287 GCF_000700745.2 Antrostomus carolinensis | reverse complement strand
GATCCCTGCCCGGCCAGGGCTGGGAGAGGCTGAGAACTGGGCCTGTAAGCAGTGCCTTGCACCAAGCGCTTGGGGTTTGGGATGGATTGGGAGCTGCTGTGATTTAAGACGTTGTGTGGCTTCACACATACACTTAGTGAAGCTCCCCTTCATTCTCCCAGTAGCCAAATGTGAATCATGTCCAGGGCTCTATTGCCACCTCCCCTGAGAAATCAGCAACGTACCCTTCTGCTAATGAAGTGCAATGGTCACAGCATCTTCACAGCACTCATCCTCTTTGCCCTCTG
>NW_010346945.1:0-287 GCF_000700745.2 Antrostomus carolinensis | reverse complement strand
GGGCTTTTCCAACCAAAACAATTCTATGATTTCTTTGCCAGTTTCTTTGTCGATGGCTGTCCATCTACAGCCACCTGAGAGACACAGGGTCCCTAGAAAGCAGATGAAATGTTTGTGCTCCTGGTGTCGTTCCCCTGTGCCAGAGAACTCCTTCCAGATGGTGTCCAGGAATGGCAGCGCCTGATGTCTGCTCCAGGACGGAGCCATTAACATCCCAGCACCACCTTACTAATCTTTTTTGCTTTGTCTGCCCAGGACCATCATGGTTTTGAACCCAACCAGTTCAG
>NW_010346944.1:0-287 GCF_000700745.2 Antrostomus carolinensis | reverse complement strand
AAGAGGAAGGTGGAGAAGGACTCTGCAAAGTCCCACACATCAAAGAGTTAATGTCTTGAGCATCCTACATCCTTTATATATATATATTTTTGGTGTCACATTCAGCAACCAAGTCCCTGGTAGAACTTCAGGCTCTGCTTGTTATTTCCCCCCCCCCCAAAATACAGTAAAAAGTCAAGTAGGGTTTGGTTTGGTACCTGGAAAGAGACTCCCAACCCCAAGACAGAGCAAGATGATCTCCCACAAAATCTAAATCATCACAGAATCTTAGGGATTGGAAGGGACCT
>NW_010346943.1:0-286 GCF_000700745.2 Antrostomus carolinensis | reverse complement strand
GGAGTATTTCCTGCCTTGGGCAGCAAAGGTGAATGGAGTTAAATCCCGTTGCTGTCCAGTCACTAGCAGTGTTCCCCAGGGCCTAGTTTAAGGTGTTCATATGCTGGAGGATAAGAAGTCTCTGCAGAGAGATCTCAACAAGCTGTGTTGATGGACCAAGGTCTATTGTATGAGGTTTAACAAGGCCAAGAGCCAGGTCCTGCACTTCAGTCAGAACATCAGGGGAAGTTTAGATTGGATATAAGGAAATATTTCTTTACTGGAAGAGCTGTCAAGCATTGGAACA
>NW_010346942.1:0-287 GCF_000700745.2 Antrostomus carolinensis | reverse complement strand
TCTTTCCACATGATTCATGGTATGATTCTCCCAGCACGGATGCGCTGCACCTCCCTGCCCTTGCTCAACCGCACTCAGACCCCTCCAAACAAATGTGGGGACGCGGAGTGAAGCTGACAGTCAGCAGCTCTGGTTCTGGGGTCAGGTTCTTCCTTGTGCTGTCTCTGGTGCAAAAAGTGACAACAGGAAAGAAGTAAGAGCAGAAGATAAAGGCACAAAATGAGTATCACCAGATTCAGCTAGGATTCAGCTAATTCCTACCTGATTTAACAGCTCTGCATTTCACA
>NW_010346941.1:0-286 GCF_000700745.2 Antrostomus carolinensis | reverse complement strand
CCATGGACTTGTGTGCCTTCAGGTTCCTTAGATGGTTTCAAACCTGATCTTCTGCTACAGTGAGTGAGTGGTTTTTCATTCTCCCAGTCCCCATCTTTGCCTTCTGTGACTTGGGCAGTGTGACTCGAGCATTTGCTGGTGAAGACTGAGGCAAAAATGTTCTATTACGCCATTTTACCTCCATTTACCTTTCTTAAAATAATACTTTTCTCTTAGAGAAAGGAATTTATGCAGAAAAGTTGAAAAGCAAGCTTCAAATCCACAAAAAAAAAAAAAAAAAAAAAAA
>NW_010346940.1:0-287 GCF_000700745.2 Antrostomus carolinensis | reverse complement strand
CCCCCTCCAGGTATCTCCTTCACACCCAAGGAGGTGGGCGAGCACGTGGTCAGCGTGAAGAAGAGCGGCCAACACGTCACCAACAGCCCCTTCAAGATCCTGGTGGGACAGTCGGAGATCGGGGACGCCAGCCGGGTGAAGGTCTGGGGCAAGGGGCTGGTGGAAGGTCACACCTTCGAGGTGGCCGAGTTCATCGTGGACACTCGCAGCGCTGGTGAGACCACGTGGGGGGCATGGTGGGGTGGGGTGGTGGCCATGGACATGGTGAGGATGGGATGGGATGGGGG
>NW_010346939.1:0-286 GCF_000700745.2 Antrostomus carolinensis | reverse complement strand
GTGCAGGGACAGGAGTTGGACTCCATGATCTAGGCTGAAGTAGTGGTACCTTATCTTTATTTCTGAGATCTCATTGTCATTTGCATGATCATTGCAACTGGAGCTTGCCTGGCTTCTTTGTGCTAACCATTGTACAAGCGGAGACTGAATGGTATCTGCCACGTTATGTGATGCAATGTAAGATATCTGATCTAGTTTGGATATAACTGCATTTGCATGGCATTTTTTCTGGACTAGTTTATCTACCTGAGAAGTTCTTTGTTCAGAGTTGGCTCCATCACTATAT
>NW_010346938.1:0-286 GCF_000700745.2 Antrostomus carolinensis | reverse complement strand
TCTTCTTCTGGTTGATGAGGCTGGTGTTCTGGAAGAGAAGACCATGGAGGTAATGTGAGAGTGGGAGTGGTGACTGTCTCCGTGGGGGACGCTGACCTTGGTTTGGCAGCTCTTGAAGGAGGATTTGGTCCAGCAGGTATCTCAGGGTCTTGGCAGAGAGGAGATGGCACCAGGACATGGGGTTTCTGAAGGGCACCACGGCTATGCCATTCTCCAGTGGGACATTCTAGTTGATCCAAGGGAGGAGTCTTCACCAGTGTGACCTCACCTGAGAGTGGAGGAGCTG
>NW_010346937.1:0-286 GCF_000700745.2 Antrostomus carolinensis | reverse complement strand
CCAAGGCCCAGGTGGAGGTGAACTTGGCTAGGGATGTGAAAACTAACAAGGGTTTCTATTGGCTCACAGGATAACAAAGGAAGGCAAAAGAAACTGTGCTCCCTCGATGAGCAAAACGGGAGATCTGCCTACAACCGACATGGAGAAGATGGATGTACTCAACAAGTTTTTTACCTCAGTCTTCACTGGCAAGTGCCCTAGCCACGCCACCCAGTTCACAGAATCCAAAGGCAGAGACTGGGAGAATGAAGTACCGCCCACCGTAGGAGAAGATCAGGTTCAAGAC
>NW_010346936.1:0-286 GCF_000700745.2 Antrostomus carolinensis | reverse complement strand
TGTCACATCATGCCACGCCACGGCACAGCACATCATGTCACATCACATCATGGAGCACCACGTCATGTCACATCATGTCATGTCACATCACACCATGGCACGGCACAGCACGTCATGGAGAACCATGTCACATCATGGAGCACCACACCACGTCACGTCACATCACGTCACAGCACATCATGCCACATCATGTCATGAAGCACCACAGCACGTCACAGCACGTCATGTCACGGCACGTCACGTCATGTCACGGCACATCATGGAGCACCCCGTCACACCACATCAC
>NW_010346935.1:0-286 GCF_000700745.2 Antrostomus carolinensis | reverse complement strand
TGTAGGCCCCCTTCAGGTCCTGGAAGGCCGCCAGAAGTCACAGAGCTCTACAGTCACAGAGACCTACATATCTCTTGCAAATACCTTTCTGAAAAGCAAGTGCAGAAATTTCTTTCATACCTGTTGGGCAGCCGGCCTGGGAGTACCACACGGAAGGTGCAGGGCTGCGGTACTTTGGAAGGGACGCGGCGCTGGTCTGCGACTTGGGCTGAACTGGCAGAACAGAGCAGACAGTCCAGACTGCGCGTGTGGCCTCTGTGGAGCACCTCTGGGGGACTGGAAAGGC
>NW_010346934.1:0-286 GCF_000700745.2 Antrostomus carolinensis | reverse complement strand
AAAAACCCCAAACAAACAACAACAAAACAAAGCCCATGACCCTGTATCTTTTCCTTCTTTTGGAGCTCATCCCTGTCTCGGCATATCCATCTTGTCAGAGCATGAAATGTAAGAGACTGAAAAAAAAACCCCCAAAAATCGTGATTCAGAGCTCCCAGCCCGGAGGGAGTGGTGGGGAAATGAATGGAAGTGAAGACCAACTGCAACAACACCAAGTGAAATTTGGCTTTAATTCCGATCTCACGGACTTCAGCCACTCTCCAAGTCTGTACCTCAATCCTATGAG
>NW_010346933.1:0-286 GCF_000700745.2 Antrostomus carolinensis | reverse complement strand
CTGCCAGTCCAGGGCGGCCACGTGGCCCCGCTGCCCCCCCAGGAGTAGGTGCCTGCGGGACACGGGGGGAGGGGGAATAATTGAGGTTTAATTAATTACATTCCAAATTAGATTTCAAAAGAAATTTAAAATGAAATGGGATTAAAAGACAAATTAAAAAATTAAAGGGAATTAAAAGTGAAATTGAAGTGAAAATGAAATTAAATTTGAAATTAAACAAATTTCCATTCAAAAATGAAATTAAAATTTGAGTAATTAAAAAGAAATTTAAATTAATTAAATAATT
>NW_010346932.1:0-286 GCF_000700745.2 Antrostomus carolinensis | reverse complement strand
AGCAGAGAGCTCTCCTCTTGCAGAACTATCAGGTGAACTTGAAATCTTGCTAGGGCAAAATACAGCAATCTGAAATAACAAGGGCCAGATTAGACTCCTAAATCCAGATGTAATCACTATAAGGCTCAAGTAAATAGTTAAGTTTCGACGACATAGTAAGATACAGCTCACCAGCTGAGCCACAGGAACTTCCAATGAGTGTTCATGCGTCATCTATTCATGAGACAGAGAAACTTAATTTAAACCTCAGGGAAAAGGCTTCACATAAAAATGTTCTGCCCTGCAA
>NW_010346931.1:0-286 GCF_000700745.2 Antrostomus carolinensis | reverse complement strand
TATTCCAGGTGGGAATGTTTTGTTTTACTTCAGGTTGCGAAGGCTTAGCTAATCTTATAGCATTATGTAAGCCTTACAAGGTCTGATCCAGAGAATACATGGTATATGATACCAGAGAGGCATTATGTGGCCATGTTTGCTGTATTTGACAGATGACTCCAAAACCTGAAAGGTCCTTCAGTAATATGACAGTATGGTGACAGATGTCACAATATATTCCTCCTCAAATTCTGATCTTTCTTTTTTTCCAAATACCCTATTGTGGTGGGTTGACCCTGGCTAGAGG
>NW_010346930.1:0-286 GCF_000700745.2 Antrostomus carolinensis | reverse complement strand
GGGGTTACTGGGAGCACTGGGACGGCACTGGGGGTTACTGGGAGGCTCCCAGTATGCAGTCCCACCTTTCCCAGTTGCACCAGTACGTAGGTGGCTCCCGCCTGGACACATCTCCAGAAGGCGCTGTACTCCGACCTGAAACCAGTGCTCCCAGTTACTCCCAGTAAAAACCAGTAACCCTCACTTTGCCTTCCCATTAGTCCCCAAACCCATTCCCAGTATCAACCAGTATCTCCCAGTATCAACCAGTACCCACAAAATTCCTTTGGAGTTCATCCCAGTGCTC
>NW_010346929.1:0-286 GCF_000700745.2 Antrostomus carolinensis | reverse complement strand
TGACAGAAACAGAGAGGGGTGAGGATTCACGGTGAGGACGAGCTGAGCCCGTCGGATCTGCTGTTACACCACGGGTGTGGGAATACCGGTGCCAAGGCAGGTGGACACCCTCAGCTGGGAGGTGGTTCTGGTCCATCCTGTGTGAGCGGGATACAGTTAATTAACATAATTAGGGTAATGAAGAACTTAGGGGACAGATAAAAGCAGTAAGGTTTATTTAGGCCAAGGGGAGATAAGAGTTCTCTCACAAAACAGCCTCAACACTTGGGGTGGGGAAATAAATACT
>NW_010346928.1:0-286 GCF_000700745.2 Antrostomus carolinensis | reverse complement strand
ATTGAGTTATTAAGAGGGCTGGACACAGGCTGAAATCTGAGTGAATAACAGGAATCTGCTCAGTGGTTAAAGAGCTCAGGGGAAAATTATACTTTGAGTTATAATGAAAGAATTCCAAAGTATGTTCACTGAAATTAATGAGTTTATTTTGGATTCATTCTCTTGTAAATAGGAGGTTGGCAGCAGTAGGGATAAGAAAGTGGCTTTCTCTGAAATAGGGGAGAGAAAGGAAAGAATACAAGCCAGGAAATGATGCAGAATTGGTTTCTTAAGTGTATTGGGTTTG
>NW_010346927.1:0-286 GCF_000700745.2 Antrostomus carolinensis | reverse complement strand
CGGGATCTTCACGGCGTGGTACTGCGGCACGGCCGGCGGCGCGGAACGGGCGCGGCGGAAGAAACCCAACTACGAGGGACCCGGCGGGTCAGGGCTCCGTGGAGGACACCCCGCTTTTGGGGAATGGCTCTGGAGCTTTGCCCAGCCCTTGGCGCTCACCCCAAAAGTCATGGCAGGGGAGAGAGCTTGGCACCAGCACTGCAAGTCCTTGCACAAGCGCGTGCCAGCACTGCAAACCCTCACACCATCGTCTGTCAGCACTGCAAACCCTCGCACGAGTGTCTGC
>NW_010346926.1:0-286 GCF_000700745.2 Antrostomus carolinensis | reverse complement strand
AAGATAATGACATACCATAGAAAATGCTGTTGTTTGTGAATGTTTTATTGATAACATTGAAAATGATGATGATGTTTGTGAATGTGATTTTAAGATTTGCTGAAAGCCTAAAAGGGCTTAGGCTCTTACAGGATTTTTTTTTTCTACTTTGAAAATTGAACTTAAATTCAGATTCATAAAAGCACTTCAAATTTCATCTCAAAACCTTAAATTCTGAAAAAATGTGAATCCTCTGCTGCATAACCCTGAAAGCAGGGAAACATAACTGCTGTCTTACTTTTTTTTT
>NW_010346925.1:0-286 GCF_000700745.2 Antrostomus carolinensis | reverse complement strand
TTGGTTTTGGTCATGCACCTTGCTACTCAAGGTTCTTTTGGAGGAAAAAAAGCACTTTCCAAATATTCCTTCTGCAGAGCCAAAATGAAATAGGGGCTACCTTTGTCTAATGATGCGAATGAACACTTTTGTGGATTGTTTAATATTTTAGTCCATGCTCAGGAACTGCACAATGCTTGCCAGTGCTGGAATAAAGCTCTGGACATAACTATGGCAATAAAAAAGCAACGTCCTGTCTCCCTCCAAGTCATCCACACCTGCCATTTATTCTCCTTTTTCCCCTCCA
>NW_010346924.1:0-286 GCF_000700745.2 Antrostomus carolinensis | reverse complement strand
CATTTTGTCTCCTCGTTTTCTTTTCACTTTACCAATATATTTTCTGCCTCTTGGAAAAAACTCCTTATTTCTCCAGCAGATTTGGGCTGTGGCATGGAATTTCCAGCTCAAACACAAAATAGTAAATTATTTTTTATCTCTGCCACAAAAGAAAAAAAAAAAGGCAAAAATTTGGTTCAAAGCTGGAAAAAGCTGTGATCCTTTAAGATATCTTCCAGTTTGGGAAATTCTGTGCTGCTCGTGGCTGTGCCACTCTCAATAGATGAGCTGAAGATGCAGTGGCTGC
>NW_010346923.1:0-286 GCF_000700745.2 Antrostomus carolinensis | reverse complement strand
GATGCTGTTCAGGGGCCCAAATTCACAAGGTCCCAGTTTGACACAGTCACGTACCCAGACCAGAAGCAAAACAAGCCAGTGGTTACAAACACCTGTCTTTATCTTCTTTCCATTTTAACAGGAAAAAAGGAAGATGTTGAGAGCTCCTGATGACAGTGCTTCTCACAGCAAGCCGGAGAATCGCAGTGGTCCTGAACTGCAGCGGACAGGAAGGTGTGAGCTTGAATAGTTTGTTGGGTTTTTTTCCTGTTTGCCTCTAAAATCTAAGTATGCACCTCCCTTCTAG
>NW_010346922.1:0-286 GCF_000700745.2 Antrostomus carolinensis | reverse complement strand
GGCGACCTGCCCCTGTGGGCCAGGTATCCCTTGGGGGGCTGCGCAGCAGCTCTGGGCTGGCAGCCCCTGCTCTGGGGTGACTCAGCAGCACATGAGACCAGCCCTTCTCCCCATGGCCGATGCTCGCCCCAGCCTGAGTGGGTGGCACTTCCCCAAGCTGAGCTCCTGACACAATGTGGAAGTGGGATGGGAGTCCCAGCACCGCAGCAGGAGACCCCAGTGCAATTCCAGTCTGCCAGGGGCCAGCAGCCAGCCCAGGGCAGGCAGGAGCAAAGTTTTGTCTGCC
>NW_010346921.1:0-286 GCF_000700745.2 Antrostomus carolinensis | reverse complement strand
CCCAGTTAGTCCTCACCCCAGTTAGGTCTCAGCCCAGTTGGGCCGTGTGGCTGCCAGGCCCTGAGGGTTCCCCGTTACCTCGTAGCCCGATCGTGCAGCAGATTCGCCAGGACTGCGCGGAGCCGTTCGCCGCCTTCGAGCAGTGCCTGAAGGAGAACCAGGACTCCGTGGTCAACTGCAGCGATCACGTCAACGCTTTCCTGCTCTGCGCTGACCAGGTGAAGCTCTCCACGTGAGGTGAGTGTTGGGTTGCACAACGGGGCAAGTTCTGGGGTCACCAACAGCA
>NW_010346920.1:0-286 GCF_000700745.2 Antrostomus carolinensis | reverse complement strand
TGGTCGAGAGGTAGATTTGTCAGCGTTGGGTTTATGGTTGAACTCAATGACCTCGAAGATCTTTTCCAACCTCTTACGACTCCGTTTGATGCCGCAGGGTCGGGTTCTGCACCCGGAGCAGCACCGCGTGGTGAGCGTGAGGGAATGCGCCCGTTCCCAGGGCTTCCCCGATACCTACCGCCTCTTCGGGAACATCCTGGACAAGCACAGACAGGTGAGCGCCGGCCATCACCTCACCGGGAACATCTCAACCAACGGCCTCCATCTTAACCAATGGCGTCCATCT
>NW_010346919.1:0-286 GCF_000700745.2 Antrostomus carolinensis | reverse complement strand
GGCACGGCACGGCATGGCATGGCACAGCACGGCAGTCCTCACTGGCAGTGCCACCCTCAGTGTCGCTTCAGGCCGCCGTTGGTGTGCTGAGGGGGGAACTTGGGAAGGCACGGCTCATCTGGAAGGGGGTCATGAGAAAAAACAGAGTCCTCTCCCGAGGAGCAGGTGGAGCTGCGGGTGTCGGGGAAGCCGGGAGAATACTGATCCAGCGGCATGGAGAGGTCCAGGTACTCCTGGTTGGAGGTCATGGCCACAATCCGATCCAGGTCCTCCACCAGCTGCTTGA
>NW_010346918.1:0-286 GCF_000700745.2 Antrostomus carolinensis | reverse complement strand
AGTGAACAAGCAGCTGTGTGGTGCTTAGTTGTTGGCTTAGTTGCTGGGGTTAAACCATGACAATCAGCCTCTAAATTCACTTCTACCTTTTTAACCTGTGTATTCCAAAACAAATACAGCTCTGGAATTTGAATGTGCTTCTTAGTGCACAACATCTAGGAAACACAAGTAATGGCAGTGATGTGGAAAATAATGTGTTTTCAGTACAGCATATTTTAACTTACATCACTGTATGCCAATTTGTAATTGCTTTTTTAATAATCTTTGTGCTTTATTTGCTTTATTT
>NW_010346917.1:0-285 GCF_000700745.2 Antrostomus carolinensis | reverse complement strand
AGGCACTGTTTTGAAGGCCATCAGAGCTTTAGCAGACCAGGAGCAGTAGATGGCTCTGCCACCTCAGCTGAGTGTGCCCTGGGGCAGGATTTTAGGAGGTGACATTCAGAGAAGGTCCCCTGCCAGGCCCCAGGCTACCTCTCCATCACTCACCCCTGTGGTGGGTTTCAAGGTACTGTGAGCTGGTGCAAGATTCCCATCACAGAGCTGTAGAATGGTTTGAGTTGGAAGAAGAGCATTTTGTTAATTTACACCTCATTTATGATATATTTTTCTGCCTTCCTG
>NW_010346916.1:0-285 GCF_000700745.2 Antrostomus carolinensis | reverse complement strand
CCCCTGCTTCCTATGGTAATTAGCTTGAATGGCTATTAAGCATGCGTGGTTGGCTTCTTGAATTAAGTCTGGGGTCGTTTTTGTGGGGAGGGGTCCTAAAAGGAGGAAGTAAGGCGAGTCTTCCTCGCCCTGACCTTTTCTATTAATGACAATACAAATGGCTTTTGGGGCAACTCCAGTTTTGCAAAGAATGAGTTTCTGGTTGCAATTGTTCGTGTTCTTTGGACCTAACTACTAGTTTCATCCTTTCCCATTGCAAGCACAGCTGAACAAACATAAATTGAC
>NW_010346915.1:0-285 GCF_000700745.2 Antrostomus carolinensis | reverse complement strand
CTGCAGATGTTTTCATACAGAGTGAACATGACAACCTGATCCTTGGAATATTGACCCAATTGGGTGTGGCTGGACCATCCCTAGAGCTCCAGAATGCAATGTGCTGACCAAAACCTGAAGTGACTGCGTGGCACAAACCCCTTTGGGCCGGGCTGATGTAGGAACAATGCAGAGCACGTCCCAGACCTGCCTCCTCTGTGGGGACTTTGGTGGGGTCTGCTCGTCTCTCCTTTGTGTTTCCATCAATGCTCTCGTCCAGGCTGGATGGCGTGCATGGCCAGAGCT
>NW_010346913.1:0-285 GCF_000700745.2 Antrostomus carolinensis | reverse complement strand
AACCTCTCTTGACCTACTAACCATACCCCTTAGAGATCTATGAATAATAACCATATTAAAGAAGCCAGCACTTGCACACCCATCACCCATCCCTGAATGCATGGGGTTGCATTTAGGAAAAAAAAAAGAAATCACTTTCCTTGGCAGACGTAGTTTTTGATTAGTTCCTTGAACTGCCTTGCTCTGCAGTCTTGCCATCACCAGTTCCAACATAAGACATAGCAAATGCAACTGCCCATCGAAGTGGGCAGTGAAGATGCTCCCTCCCTGGAAGTGTTGAAGGCC
>NW_010346912.1:0-285 GCF_000700745.2 Antrostomus carolinensis | reverse complement strand
GATAATCACAGAGGTCACCATTAGAATGAGCTCTTGCAATGTACTATGCAATAAGGATGCAGACTGAAAGATGCTCCCATTCTTTACAGGCAGAAAGCTGTAAAGAATTCACAGTACTGAGAAGAGGAGGTACCTCCAGCTTCTGTAATTCTTTCACCAATTCATTTTCACTGTATCTACCTGGCAGTGCAGGTGTCCATTCATGCTTGGGGACTGTATAAAGCAGAAGCTGCCAAAGGGTCAGGTAGTAAGTGCATCATTTGAGTTATCCAGTGGATTTTCTTC
>NW_010346911.1:0-285 GCF_000700745.2 Antrostomus carolinensis | reverse complement strand
GGCAGCTCGTGTGAGGGCAGCTCGTGTGAGGACAGCTTGGTGGAGGACAGCTCGCTCTCCGGCAAACGGAAATCTTTCTGACCAGTTTCCTGCCCAGTGTTGCCCATTAACCCCTGTGCCCTGCCTGCCAGAGGAAGTGCTGTTTTGCCAGGCAAGGCTTTGCTGAGCAAGGCTGCACCCAGGAGGGACATCCACAGGGTCCCCACACCAGTGTGCAGCCACCAATGATGTTACCTCCCCTGGTGCCTCCATTACAATGATCACAGAATCCCAGACTGGTTTGGG
>NW_010346910.1:0-285 GCF_000700745.2 Antrostomus carolinensis | reverse complement strand
GATTTTGAGGGTTTTTGGTGGATTTTGGTGGATTCGGGTGGGACTTTTGGTGGATTTGGTGGTTTTTTGTCCACCCCCCACCCCCCCTTTTTATGAATCTGAATTTTTTGGGGGGTTGAGGGATCAGTTGACCCAACAGTTGAGATGTTTGGTGGAGTTGAAGGGCAACTTCGATGCCTGGATGTTGTGGGGTGACGTGGTGGAGGTGGCTTTGATGTGTCTCCATCATTCCTCTTGACCTCCTGGTCATTTTAGAGGTGTCCATCCCTGATCCCCATCATCTCA
>NW_010346909.1:0-285 GCF_000700745.2 Antrostomus carolinensis | reverse complement strand
TGTGCTATTTCTAATTAGCAAATAAATTTCCTCTACAGACAGAGCAAAGTACATCCATTGCACACAACACCAGCAAGTTCTACCCATCAGCACACACCCGTTTCACCTGGAATTTTTGAAGTTAAAACCACTCCGGCACTCAGCAGAACCTTACTCCGGTACACTTGCCAGCACCTGCAATCTTCAAAGGGCTGACAAAATAGCGGGCAAGTACAAAATTGTTTTTTCTGAAAAGCCAAAGTCCCAGATGACTAAGTAGACAGGACAACTGCAAGTTACCTTGGA
>NW_010346908.1:0-285 GCF_000700745.2 Antrostomus carolinensis | reverse complement strand
TCCTGGACCACATACAAGTATGGCTTTGGAAACGTGCAGGGCGATCACTGGCTGGGCACTGAGTACCTGCACCTGCTGACACAGCAGGGCACATACAAGGTCCGCTTCATCGTGCGGAATAAAGCCAATGTCACCCATTACGCCGAGTATGACATCTTCAGGGTGGAGAGTGAGGCTAGCGGGTACCCGCTAAGGCTGGGACGATATTCTGGTGATGGGGATGACTATCTGACCAGCTATCACCCCAAGAAGGGGGGCATACATGACAACATGAAGTTCAGCACG
>NW_010346907.1:0-285 GCF_000700745.2 Antrostomus carolinensis | reverse complement strand
GCCCCGGTATCAATAATTCCATTTAACACTACTTGCTGTGTCCCGCGGATAAGGGTACATTGACATACAGGTCGCTTCTGAGAAATAGACTGCACCCATAGAATTTGTGGGTCCCCTGTAGATCCAGACCCTCCCTGCCTCTGTTGAAGTTGGTTAGGACTGGAAGAATCTGTCCCTTTAGGAATCAGTATCAATTGTGCTATGCGGCTACCCTTCGGTATTGTGCAGGGAGGAAACGGGGTCCAAGCCATAATTTTAACTTTGTCGGTACTGTCAGAGTCAATG
>NW_010346906.1:0-285 GCF_000700745.2 Antrostomus carolinensis | reverse complement strand
CCACACGTGGCCATATGAGCAGAGGACAGTGCTGTCTTTTTGACATCATTATAGCCTGCACGTCCTAGCAGCTGCATGAGAGTATTGTACACAATTGCTGGGAGTATTTCTTTGATAAATTGTACTCTTTGCCCTTCAAGGTTTACACTGTTGGTGGGCTGTTTGGTAAAGCCACTGATGACTTCTCAGACACAGGGAAGCTAGTAGAGAAGACAACGTTTGGTAAGAAACTGATGTGTTTAAAAAACACATGGGCTTTTTTTAAATAAAAACAAAAATACTAAA
>NW_010346905.1:0-285 GCF_000700745.2 Antrostomus carolinensis | reverse complement strand
CCAAGTCCCTGGCATGTCTGGCAAGCCATGGACAGCCTCGGGCTTCTTGAAAGGCTTGTGATTTTCTGCGCTGAGTTGCCATCCAAATGGTAAGTAATAAGCAGTTTAATAATTCATAACCAGTCAGTAATATCTTAAATAATTTAGCAAACAATTTGTCATCTTTCCTTGTGATAGAAGATGCTGGCTGAAGAGCAGCTGAGAAAGGTTTCATGTCCACCTCACCCCTCTCCAGGAGCAGGCTTTGCCCCAGCCGGAGCTGAGCCAGGTGGATGCAGCCTGCAG
>NW_010346904.1:0-285 GCF_000700745.2 Antrostomus carolinensis | reverse complement strand
GAGGAAAATGTTATTTTCAATTTCCCTCTGACATTTTTCAGGTGGGAGCAGCAGGGCTTTTCTAACAACAGAGAGCAAAGTGGAGCTGACAGGCTCAAATACATACTGGTATTCAACACTTTTGAGTTGAGAGCATGAATTTTTGGTTACAAAATAAAATGTTCCTGTTTTGAAAGCTGAACCCCCTCCATTTTCCATCCCTGCTCCTGCCTGCTTGTTCCCTCCAACTGGGCCATGCCACAGTGCAGCCATTAGGACACAGGGCAGCCCCACCAGCCAAAAGCT
>NW_010346902.1:0-285 GCF_000700745.2 Antrostomus carolinensis | reverse complement strand
TCCTTAGTAGCACCAGGCACACCAAAACCAGCATAAATCTGGGATCTGTTGTTGTTCTCCTTCCATGTAGACTGATTTCTAAATGGAGTCAACGTCTGCAGGTCCTATCAGTAGGAAAGACTTTCAGTCTCCTGGGCTTGTTCATACAGGACCTCTTGCCAACACGGAATTACAAAGAGAGGCTGATAAACCAGAGCTCTTGGCAAAGCTCCCTCTCCGCTGCCAGATTCAGCCCGTGCTCTCCTTCCTCTTCCCTGGCACAGCTTTGGTTGAGAGCAGAGATGG
>NW_010346901.1:0-285 GCF_000700745.2 Antrostomus carolinensis | reverse complement strand
TGTGTGAGGGGCAGAGCGGTCGCCTGAGGGGAAGGGGAGCGGGACCCACCTGGGGACGGTGCGGGTGGGCGGGCGGACCGGGGTCGGAGCCGCCTGGGGAGGGTCCGTGATCGCCTCAGGGCGGGGGGGCGATGGTCGACCATCGCCTTCGGGTACCGTCCTGAGGGCTGGGATTCTGGTGCTGTCCCAGGGGAGCGTGGTCAACCATCGCCACAGGGGTTGCGGACCACCCAGCCTCGCCAGGAGCGGCCAGGAGCTCGGAGCAGCAGAGGAGCCTTCGCAGTC
>NW_010346900.1:0-285 GCF_000700745.2 Antrostomus carolinensis | reverse complement strand
GGGACCCCCGGGGCCGAAGCCGTTGGTGGCCGTGGGTCAGGTCACCTCCACGCCGGACAAGGAGCGGAATTTCACCGCCTGCGCCGAGCTGGTGCGGGAGGCGACACGGCGAGGTGCCACCATCATCTTCCTCCCCGAAGGCTTCGACTACATCGGTGGTGACACCGCCCAGACCCTGGCGCTGGCAGAGGGACTCGATGGGGACATCATGGGACGTTACGCCGAGCTGGCCAGGTACCAACGGGGATGGTGGTGGAGGAGATGGTGGAGGAGATGATGGTGGAG
>NW_010346899.1:0-285 GCF_000700745.2 Antrostomus carolinensis | reverse complement strand
AATAAGAAAAACAACGCTGAAGAAGAAGGACGGCGCTGGAGAGGAGGGACGGCGCTGAAATAGAGGGACAGTGCTGAAATAGAGGGACAGTGCTACATAAAAAGGACGGCGCTGAAACACAGGGACGGCACTGAAGGGCAGGAGACATGCAAAAGGGCAAGGACATCAGTTGACAAAGAGGGACAGCGCTGAAATAGTGGGACAGTGCAAAATAAGAAAAACAACGTTGGAGAAGAAGGACGGTGCAAAACAAGATGGAGGGCTGGTGCCAAAAATAAAAAATGG
>NW_010346898.1:0-285 GCF_000700745.2 Antrostomus carolinensis | reverse complement strand
GGGACACTCAGTTTCAACACCTAGTCCTATAGCATCAGATTTTTCAGTTGCTTGAGTATTGATGCAACAAGGCATCTATGTAAGTGGAATAGCTGTTCCCTTAACCTTGTATCTTTAGAAGGGACAGTAGCCACTCTCTTTATAATAGAATTATTTTGGTTGGAATGAACCTTAAGATCATCGAGTTCAACCATTAACCTAACAATGCCAAGTCCACCACTAACCCACATCCTTAAGCATCACATCTGCACATCTTTTATATACTTCCAGGGACAGAGACTCAAA
>NW_010346897.1:0-285 GCF_000700745.2 Antrostomus carolinensis | reverse complement strand
ATAAACCAGTATGGACCAGTACAGACCAGTACAGACCGGTATAGATCAGTATAAACCAGTACAAACCAACACAGACCAGTATAAACCAGTGCAGACCCATAGAGTCCAGTAGAGACTGGCAGGAGATGGGACCAGTACAGACCTGTACACACCAGTACAAACCAGTACAGAGCAGTATGAACCAGTACGGACCAGAGTAGACCAGTACAGAACAATATACACCAGTATAAACCAGTATAGGGCAGTGTAAACCACTCTATCCCAGTCCCCCCCCAGTCCGTCCCA
>NW_010346896.1:0-285 GCF_000700745.2 Antrostomus carolinensis | reverse complement strand
TGCACCAAGAGGAGCTGCGGCCCCAAGCAGAGCAGCGCCGGCCTTCATCCTTCCGCAGGGCCCGGATGGAGAGAGAGAAAGAACGTCAGAAGAGGCTGGAGAAAGAGCGCTTGGAGAAAGAACAACTGGAAAAACAGAAAGCTCTTGAGGACTCCAGGTTACGCCAGCTGGAAGGGGAAGGTCCTGAAGGGTCAGCCAGAGGCCAGGACATTGGGGTGCCCTCCTTAGACATCCAGGTGATGGACTCGGAAGATGTGATTAGGGAGATCCTGGAGAGTGGAAAGC
>NW_010346895.1:0-285 GCF_000700745.2 Antrostomus carolinensis | reverse complement strand
GGGCTGGCCCAGTGAAACTATCACAAGGTGACAATTTAACTTAAACTTTTAAATGGAAGTGTTTAGGAGAGCTGCACTTTGCAGCTAACAAAATAGGCACAGTAATACATACTTTCCAAGGAAGTGTATGATTCCCATGGTCCACTAGCCCTAAAACTATACTCCTGCTCGGAAGATTGAGAACCTGAAAGAATCCCAATTCTTTGCCACTTTTTCTCAGTAACTTTTACGCCATCATCCTTTCAACATACATTAAACTAAAGCCACTTAATGGAGCAGGGGGAG
>NW_010346894.1:0-285 GCF_000700745.2 Antrostomus carolinensis | reverse complement strand
TCTGTCCATGTGTCTAAGTGTCCATCTGTCCATCAATCCATGTGTTTGTCTGTCCATCTGTGTCTGTCTGTCCATGTGTCACTCTCGATCCGTGTGGCTGTCTATCCATCTGTATGTCTGTCAGTCTCTCTGACTGTCCCTGTGTCTGTCCATCTGTCTGTGTGTCTAAGTGTCCATCTGTCCATCTGTGTGTCCATTCATATGTCTGTCTGTCCTTCCGTGTGTCTGTCCATCTATACATGTCCCTCTGTCCGTGTCTGTCCATCTCTGTGTCTGTCTGTCTGT
>NW_010346893.1:0-284 GCF_000700745.2 Antrostomus carolinensis | reverse complement strand
TTTGTTTGTTTTGTTTTGTTTGTTTTATTTTTGAGATTTTTTTAAAGCAAAACCAACAAGCAACCAAATAAAAAACCAGCTGGGCGATTTCACCCCCTCCCAGATGGGCTTTTTCTCCCAGGTCCTGGCCACTCTGCAAGGTGATGATTGTCACCAATATTAGGGTGCAGGACTGGGCCAAGGGCTTTTGCAGGCAGCACGTTCCTTGAGGCTCCTGTAATGCAGTTCCTGGGGAGCGCTCAAGATGGGGCACTTGCCCAGAATTGCTGTTTCTGGTCTCTCCC
>NW_010346892.1:0-285 GCF_000700745.2 Antrostomus carolinensis | reverse complement strand
CTGCCGTCAGCAGGGACACCTTCCACTAGCTTGTTTCCTACTCTGGGACCTCAGCAACTCACACATGCAGAACAGCACAAGAGCCCCTCACAAGCTCCTGGGCTATATGCATCAGCCCCTTCACATCTACAGTATGAGAGTCTGGGACCTAAATGGTCACTATCTCCTGTGTCACAATCCTAGGACACAGCCCCACAGTGGGGAGATGTGCCACACATGAGCCCAGTGCACAGGGGAGAATGGGGTGGGTTGTCCTGGTTTTGGCTGAGTTAGAGTTAATTTTCT
>NW_010346891.1:0-285 GCF_000700745.2 Antrostomus carolinensis | reverse complement strand
AGTTGTGTCCTTACTTTTTTTTTTTTTTTATTTTAATAAACAGATAGGCAGAAGGAAAAGTTTAAACAAAGTTATAGTATATTTGAAACATTGAAACTTAATTGTAACTTTCTTTAGGCATTAGGCAAACATAGGCATCAACCTATGTTGATTATGTAGGTTAGGAAGAAATTGCTATTTGCTATAAACACCAAATGGCTCTATTTAGTCTTCAGTAACTACTTGTAAATGTATTGTCTGCTTAATATTGAAATACTGTAAAAAACCAGCATGATCAGCATTTCT
>NW_010346890.1:0-285 GCF_000700745.2 Antrostomus carolinensis | reverse complement strand
GAGCGAGGTGACAATTATCTGCTGGCACCGTGGGCTTCCACCAGCATCCAGCCCTGCCTGCAGATCAACAAGCCCTGAGCTTCCCGTGCCCCACCAGATGTCTCACCCCAGCTCCACTCCGGGGTTTCGGCCCCCGGCGCCCCTCGCTCGCTGCCCAGCTCCTCTTCATTTAGGGAGTTTTTTTATGAGGAAGCTGGGGAAGAACCAGTCCCAAGGACATGTAGCAATGGGACAAGGGGTGATGGGTTTGAACGAGAAAAGGGGAGATTTAGGTTGGATATCAGG
>NW_010346889.1:0-285 GCF_000700745.2 Antrostomus carolinensis | reverse complement strand
TGAGCAGGTGAGGGGTCCCCCCAGCCCTGCCCCCCACACCCAGGGAGAAACTTCCACCTTCACCTCCTGCTTCTGCGCTTGCAAACTCCCGTGGCGGTCGGTGGTGCGGGTCTGGATTGGGGTGCGGGACACGGGGTGTTGACTGGAGCCTGTAACGGGGATGAAATGAGCTCTGGGGGGTTGTTGGGGTTTGGGGTCACGTTGTCTTTCCTCTGTTTGTCACCCCAGTGAGCTGCTGCTCCTTCTGGAGGCCGCTGTCTCTCCAAGTCCCTTGGAGGAGGGTGG
>NW_010346888.1:0-284 GCF_000700745.2 Antrostomus carolinensis | reverse complement strand
CAATGCTGAACTTCCCACTGCTCAAATCACACATGAGCGGCCTTGGCTTGTCCCCCCATCACCCCTGAGTGCACTGTTGTGGGTTAGAGGACTGTGACCATGCAGCTGGCCATCCCACCTAACACAGCCCTGTAGTCTCCACCTCGCAGCATTGACGGTGGCCAACATGGGTTTCCTTCACTGAGCAAAGCAGGGGCAAGGGCAGCCTCTTAATATCAAACAAGTAAATTAATTCCTGTGTTTTTTCATAAGTAGCCTCAGTCTGCCAGTACACAAGACAAACC
>NW_010346887.1:0-284 GCF_000700745.2 Antrostomus carolinensis | reverse complement strand
TAAGAAAGGCACACTGGAATAGCAGCATCCATCACCCCCCTAGGTAGGTAAGAGAGTTATCATCAGCTCTTTTCCTTTCTTTGGTGCTCAAGTCAACTGAGCTCTTCGTACCACTCCAGAGCACTTGGCTCAGGAAGGATTTGTGCAATGAAAGAGTCCTGCATCAGGAGGACACTGCTAGCACTGACCCAAAGAGCTGCAGCTAAGTACCATTTATTCACAATGACATGCAGCAGTCAGAAACCAAATGTCTCTGCCCTCTGCATCTTTGCTGCAATTTACAA
>NW_010346886.1:0-284 GCF_000700745.2 Antrostomus carolinensis | reverse complement strand
GTGGGTGACAGGTCAGTGGGTGACACCGTGTTGTCCCCCCCGCAGAACGCCCTGTACCAGTCGTGCCACGAGGACGAGAACGACGTGCAGACCATCTCGCACAAGTGCCAGGTGGTGGGACGGGAGCACTACGAGCAGATCACCCGGGGCAGGAAGTGCCAGGACCGGCAGGACCTTTATTACCTGGCGGGGACCTACGACCCCACCACGGGCCGGCTGGTGACCGCTGACGGGGTCCCCATCCTCTGCTGACCCCCCCAGACCCATCCCTGGGCATAGAGTGG
>NW_010346885.1:0-284 GCF_000700745.2 Antrostomus carolinensis | reverse complement strand
CTCAGCTCCCTTTTTTCAAAGGAGAACACGCTCATTAGAACATTCCTCACGTCCTTTTAGCATAAATATTAAATACAGCTCCCAATTAATGGAGGTGATTTCATACTCTAAAACTAAAGCCTGTAGATCTAAAGATCCAAACTGCAAACATATCATTTGCTCATTGAGAAACAAGGCTGAGAAGAATGAAAGGGGAGGAAGCAGCCTGTAAAGCAGCAGACAGGCTTAGTCCTACCTGTCAACTCAGGACTTTCAGGCATGAGATTATGACACATCATTCATGC
>NW_010346884.1:0-284 GCF_000700745.2 Antrostomus carolinensis | reverse complement strand
CCTCCTTACATTTCTGCCCCAGGCACCTGAGTGCCTAATAAAGTGTCCTTGTTTAACTTAGTTTCCAGGTCAATTTAAGCCCCCTGTTTCAGGTGTAAGGAATACAACATTGTGAATGGCAATTTTTTGGGGGGAAAACAAGCTGCAAGGACAGTCAGTGTGTTTGGGTTAAGATGCTGAATGCTGACTAGTTGTAAGTGCTATAGAAATAAATTTCATTGAGCACACAGCTCATGCATTTAAAAATAATAATATTCAAATGACACAGGGACTGCACTGTGCAC
>NW_010346883.1:0-284 GCF_000700745.2 Antrostomus carolinensis | reverse complement strand
GTTTAAGAGTGACTCACCCTGAATAATGAAATCAGCCCGAATAAAGAGCACAGCTGACTTGCACATTTGTATTTACTGACTGTGACAGGCCCTGCTGCACAGGCAGAGAGAGAAAAATGAAACACTCTCAGAAGGAAGATGTTTTGATTGCTTCCAAGTCTCTGTGCTGTCACATAACCATGCAGAGAAGAGGCAGCATGCTCTGCATCTGATCTTCTGCACTTCAAACTGATACAAAACCAACCCTGGTCATACTTAAGATAGCAGAAAATAAATAAAAGCCT
>NW_010346882.1:0-284 GCF_000700745.2 Antrostomus carolinensis | reverse complement strand
CATGCCTTAGACCATGTACACGCCTCACACACGCCTCACTCATGCCTTAGACCATGTACATGGCTTGTACATGCTTGGAACACGCCTCAGACCTCGCACACACCTGGCACACGTGGAACATGCCTGGCACACGCCTCACACATGCCTTGCACACGCCTCAGACCTTGCACATGCCTGGAACATACCTTACACACCTGGCACACGGAACACGCCTGGCACACGGAACACGCCTGGAACATGCCTTGCACATGTGGAACACGCCTGGCACACGGAACACGCCTGCA
>NW_010346881.1:0-284 GCF_000700745.2 Antrostomus carolinensis | reverse complement strand
GTGTGCTGCACATATATAGGTGTGTATGTGCACTGCATGAATGTAGGTGTGTGTATGCTGCATGTATGTAGGTGTGTATGTACACTGCATGTATGTCGGTGTGTATACGCGTGTGCTAGGTGTGTGTGCATGTGTGCTCCCTGTATATAGGTGCACATGCGTGTGCTGCATTGTATATAGGTATGTATCCATGTGTGTTGCTTCCATATAGGTGTGTATGAGTGTGTGCTGTATGTGCATAGATCTGTATGCATGTGCTGCACATATATAGGTGCACGTGTGTG
>NW_010346880.1:0-284 GCF_000700745.2 Antrostomus carolinensis | reverse complement strand
AAAAAAAAAATCATTCTGAAAAAGGGGAGAACAAGGAATGAAGGTATCTGTATCTATAACTAACACAGGTTCCAAACTGAAAAAAAGGAGAGTGAACACAGAATCTTTAATCTATTGAGAGTGCTTTGGTGAATAGTTAACTTGAGTAAAAGCTGCTAATGATTTTTTAAAGTCCTCAAGGAGATTTTAAGATATTTGTATTTTTTTTCTCATACACTTCCTATTGCTGCCTGTGAACAGATTTCTTGTTCTTCTGAAAAAGAAACCCAGCCCTGTTTCAGCTA
>NW_010346879.1:0-284 GCF_000700745.2 Antrostomus carolinensis | reverse complement strand
CACTGCAGGATAGAGTCTCGGACCCCTGTCAGCCAGACCCCCACCGTGGGACAGAGCCTGGGACCCGTGTCAGCCAGACCCCCACCATGGGACAAAGCCGGGGTCCTTTGACAGCCAGCACCCCCAGCATGGGACGAAGGCCAAGATCCCTGGCAGACAGCACCCCAACGCTGGACAAAGACTGTGGTCCCCAGCAGCCAGCCCCCCACCATGAGACAGAGCTGGGTGTCTCTGATATCCAGCCCCCCACCATGGCTCCCCTTGGCAGCCTTCTTGGTCCCCAG
>NW_010346878.1:0-284 GCF_000700745.2 Antrostomus carolinensis | reverse complement strand
GCCTTCCTGGACTCCTTTGCCCTTCAGAGCTATTTCTTAAGGGACTCTCTCAATCAGTGTTCTGAACAGGCCAAATTCTGCCCTCCAGAAGTCCATGGTAGTTGGTTTGCTGATTGTCCTCCTTATTTCACCAAGAATTAAGGACTCTATCATTTCACGGTCACTAAGCCCAAGACAGCCTACAGCCACCATATCTCCCACCCATCCTTCCATCTTGGTAAATAGAAGGTTAGGTGAGGCACCTCCTCTGGGAGGGCTAACTTACCAGCTGTGTCAGGAAGTTA
>NW_010346876.1:0-284 GCF_000700745.2 Antrostomus carolinensis | reverse complement strand
AGGACATCATCAGGGACATCAGGGGGACAAGGACATCACCTCCCTTCGGGGACAGGAGGATCTGGAGGTCACTTCCTACTTGGGGACAAAGGGGACATGAAGGACACTCACCGGTAATGGGTGTAGATGCTGCTGGTGAAGGGTAGTTTTGGTGTTGACCATTGGATGACGGCCACCAGTGGGACCTCCAAACCCTGGTTGGGGACAAAAATAGGTCACACATTGTCCCTGTCACCACTGCTGCCAACAAGGACTGTCCCCAAAGTCCCCTCACATCCCACCCC
>NW_010346875.1:0-284 GCF_000700745.2 Antrostomus carolinensis | reverse complement strand
TTTTTTTTTTTTTTTTTTTTTTTATGTTCCACGGCAGCTCCCTAAATATTGAATTAGTGTCTCATTTGACTTTTTGACATAAATTTTTGAAAGGCTTTGTGTAAGGTTATGTGGAAGGAGAGTCTCTGCTCCTTTAATGGTCCTCTGGTCGAGGACCATTTTCCAGTGCAACTGGGGATAATAAGATGCTTAGAGTTAATTTTGTCATAGTAGCTTGTACGTTGCTATGTTTTGAGTTTGTGATGAAAAAACAGTTTTGATAACACAATGAAGTTTTAGTTACT
>NW_010346874.1:0-284 GCF_000700745.2 Antrostomus carolinensis | reverse complement strand
TTTGATATTCAGTATGAACTCTTATCTCCATTGGGCCATGGGATATTTTAGCTCTTACCTAAAAGCACACACTGCGTGTCCGTGCTCTTACTAACAAAGTCTCACTGTACTTTGTGAGTGAACAGCATAATCACTGAAGACAATACAACTCAATGACCCACAACTAATATAACTTTGCAAACAGTGCACAGGCCATGCTGCACACTGTATTTGCATGGTAACACTCAAATGAAAACCCCCACATTTTCTTCCTGCATAAGTATTATATTGTGCAGTGGAGCCAT
>NW_010346873.1:0-284 GCF_000700745.2 Antrostomus carolinensis | reverse complement strand
CCTCAGGACCCTTGGGTACATCTCATCAGGTCCCATGGGCTTGTGCACATTCAAGTTCCTTAGATGGTCTTGAACTCGATCTTCTCCTGTGATGGGCAGTGCTTAATTCTCCCAGTCCCTGGCTTTGGATTCAGTGAGTTGGGCAGCAGGGCTAGAGCACTTGCCAGTGCAGACCAAGGCAAAAAATCTGTTGAGTACATCATCCTTCTCCATGTCAGCTGTAGCCAGGTCTCTTGTTTCACTCATCAGGGGGATACAGTTTCTTTCATCTTCCTTTGTTGTCC
>NW_010346872.1:0-284 GCF_000700745.2 Antrostomus carolinensis | reverse complement strand
GAGAAGGTGACTGGACAAACCCAGGGTAGATCATGGCTGACTAGGAAATCATTGCTTTCTAAGGTGAAAGGACTGCATTTCCTGATGCAGGAGGAGCAGTGGGCTTCATGTACCTGGAGTTCTCAAGGGATTTCAACAGCATTCCCCACCATATCCTTCTCTCCATGTTAGGACATGCCTGTTTGGATGCGTGGATGAGCAGAGCAGTAAAAAAACCCAACAGCTGGTGGCCATGCCCATTCATATGTCCATCCAAATGCCTGTTCAGTTCATTTAGTCCATGA
>NW_010346871.1:0-283 GCF_000700745.2 Antrostomus carolinensis | reverse complement strand
AGCTCACCTGGACTGTGTTACCCCAAGGTTATAAAAATAGTCCCACGATTTTCGGAAATCAATTGGCTAAAGAGTTAGAACAGTGGGAGAGGCCACCGGGAGATGGTACTCTTTTGCAATACGTAGATGATCTCCTAGTAGCAACAGAAACAAAAGAAGAGAGCATTAAATGGACAATATCTCTGTTGAATTTCTTGGGTTTAAGTGGATATCGAGTTTCTCGACAGAAAGCACAGCTAGTGCAAAAAGAAGTAGTATACCTGGGATACGAAGTTTCCAGGGG
>NW_010346870.1:0-284 GCF_000700745.2 Antrostomus carolinensis | reverse complement strand
TAATTATTAATAATTATTATATTATTATTCATTAATAATAATTAATATTATTATTAATATCTTAACATTATTATTAACATCTTAACATTATCATTAACATATTTGTTATTAATATATTTTTATTTTTAACGTATTTATTATTCTAGTAAATAAGATAATTGTGCATTTGAGTAAAATACATCATATATACGCTGGAATTTACTGAATATTCTCCTTTTCAATATAAAAAATACAGGTAGCAAAACCCCGGAGATTTTTCATTCGAATTTTTCCCTTTTTCATTC
>NW_010346869.1:0-284 GCF_000700745.2 Antrostomus carolinensis | reverse complement strand
CCGCCGTTACAGCCACCTGAAGAGCATCAAGCTCTGCTCCAACCTCCTGGTGAAAAACCTCTGCACGAGCGATTTGGTGTTTGACCCAGGTGAGGAGCTGACACCTCATGGTGGCCTCTGCTTTCTTCTGTGACTTCAACCCATCCCGGGTGGAATCCGTGGGGGTTTAAAGCTGCGTTTGCAGACGTGGTGGCCCTGGCAGGGATTGGGGGTTCAGTCACTTCTTCTCTGCTGCTCTTTCTGACATGAGATCCCTCTCATGGGCTAAAGTAGTCCAGGAACAA
>NW_010346868.1:0-284 GCF_000700745.2 Antrostomus carolinensis | reverse complement strand
GCATCAGTGTCAAGTTTGAGACGACCTTATCTGAACAACCATGACACTAGGTATCTTACAGACATCCAGCCGCTCGAATGTCATGTGATGTACACGTCAAGAGGAAGATAACTCCTGCTACGCACTTGAAGGGCTTATTGAAGAGACCCCAAAAAGAAAACAAGTGCCAAGGCGTTGGGATGCCGCGATAACGAGGCCAAATGGTGAGTATGCATCCAACACATATGTATCTGTGAAGAGCAATAAGGAGTGAATGAACCAAGTTATGGCCCTGAAATAGGAAC
>NW_010346867.1:0-284 GCF_000700745.2 Antrostomus carolinensis | reverse complement strand
CCCTGCCTGTAATGCCGTACTGTAGCGTATCTGCCTGAAGAGTGATGTGTGCCACTGCAATCTATCTTGGTACAAAGATTTTTATAGTATAATGTATTACATTACAGTAGGTGTTTTCAGTATTGCTTCATGCAGAAACACATATTCTCTCTTTAATGACTTCTGAAGTAGTTCCACAAATGCGGGACTTACTACTTTCTTAGGAGTTGATTCCAGGTTTCCTTGTATGCGTGTCATACTTGGAGAAGGTACTATACTAGTTGAATCCCCCACGTCTGGACATT
>NW_010346866.1:0-284 GCF_000700745.2 Antrostomus carolinensis | reverse complement strand
CCTCCATATTCATCCCCTGGAATTTATTCCTTCAGCTTCTCTGAAAGTAAGAGTTGCCATGACTGTTTTTCATATGAAGTTTTCAAATAACAGTTAAGAGACTGATCTTGAAAGGTCCTTCCCAACTCAAGCTGTTTGATGCAACCAGAGGGAAGGGATCGTTGCCCTTCCCTTGACATGATAGAGGCCACATCTGGATTGGTGTGTCCCATTTCGGGTGCCTAGGAATGAAGAGAGGTGGTGATGGTCTCTCAGGGAGAGAGGTACTGTCAGAAGACCAGGAA
>NW_010346865.1:0-284 GCF_000700745.2 Antrostomus carolinensis | reverse complement strand
TGTGGGGAGCAGGGAACCACAACAGCCTTGGCCCAGAAGGCTTGCCATCAGAAAACAAAACCCAGCGCGGGCGAGAAAGCCTCAGCAGGCCCCGAGAGCTCCTCTGCCTCTTCCCCAGGGACACGCCAAGCCACAGGGCTGAAACCCTCCACGAGCCCCCAGCAAGACATGGGTCCTGCCAGAGGTTTCCTCAGCCCGATGTGCTGCCTGGAGCAGTCCTGCGAGGCTGGAGTTCTTCCAGAGGGAGCCAGGCCCAGCAGGACACTTCTGAGCCCCCCAAGTCC
>NW_010346864.1:0-284 GCF_000700745.2 Antrostomus carolinensis | reverse complement strand
CTACCCAGTGCATCACTGGCTTTTATTTTATATGCCAGCATAAATTTCAATTGAATATATTGACGTGCTTATTTTCTCTAGGCAAAGCTCAAATGTGATATAAAGGAATGCTCCTCAATCCACTTTCCCTGAACTGAACCCTTTTGACTTATATCTGAGCTCGATTGTTAATAGCCTGTATCTTCCTCCTTTGGTTTAGCTTTTAACTTGGCTCAAGCCTTGTACTTTCTGCTGGCCTTGTGGCCTGTAGGGTGCAATCCAGGATGGGAGCTTATTGGAGAGGG
>NW_010346863.1:0-283 GCF_000700745.2 Antrostomus carolinensis | reverse complement strand
GAGGATGGAGCCAGGCTCTTCTCGGTGACAAGGAACGATCAGACAAGGGGCAAGGGGCCCAAGCTGGTATTCAGGAGGTTCCGCCTAAAGTTTGGGAGAAATTTCTTTATTGTAAGGGTGATGGAGTGCCGGAACAGGCTGCCGGGAGAGGCTGGGGAGTCTCCTTCTGTGGAGATATTGAAGCCTGCCTGGATGCTTTCCCGAGTGATGTCATGTAGGTGTTTGTGCTCCGGCAGGGGGATTGGAGTAGAAGATGTTTGGAGATCCCTTCCAATGTCCAACT
>NW_010346862.1:0-283 GCF_000700745.2 Antrostomus carolinensis | reverse complement strand
AGAGCTCTATCTGCACGCACAGCTTGACACCGACTTCTGCAGGAATCTGCCTTTTCCTGACACCTAGAAACCTCACCTCAAAAGATGCAAATGTCAAGGCAATATCTGTCCCAGTGAGATTACAGCCTGGAAATCAGACAGAGGGAATAAAAGTCTTTCTTGAAGACCAGAGAATAATTACACTTTAATTTGCAGACCTCACTTTTTCTCCCTTGAAAACATCCTGGTTTAGCCCAAGAAAGGGCACAGTTAATCAGCATTTCAATGAAAGCTGCTCTAAGAA
>NW_010346861.1:0-283 GCF_000700745.2 Antrostomus carolinensis | reverse complement strand
ATTTCCTCCCTGCAGAAGGTTCACACACCCCCAGCCACAGCCCAGCTGGTAGCTTGGTGACAGGACATGGCATGTCCTTGTCACTTCCTCAGCTCCTCACCGCCACCTGCAGAATGAGGTTTCAGAGCTGGGGGACTGACAAACCAAGAGATAGATCTCCACAGATGAAGCCTGCAGCACCAGAGAGGTCTGTTCCTTAGTCAAAGGGTTGATTATAAATTCCACATTATTTTCTTTCATGCAAGATGAAATTAATTCAATATTTTATTTTATATTTTAATTT
>NW_010346860.1:0-283 GCF_000700745.2 Antrostomus carolinensis | reverse complement strand
AACTAAAAACAGATCTGAAGCTCTACCAGCTATAGACACCCATGAGCATGGTCCATAAGGGGAAACTGCTCCAGCAGCCCACGGTGGACACCATAAAAAGAAACGGTGAGCGTTCGTAGTGGGTGACTCTCTGTTAAAGGGCTCTGAGGTGCCGCCCATCAGCTGACCTGACAGGGAGTCATGAGAAGTGTGCTGAATACCAGGAGCTAAGATCGCAGATCCCGCAGAGAGGGTGCCACGACTTGCCAGCACCTCAGATTACTATCCACTGTTGCTCTTTCAT
>NW_010346859.1:0-283 GCF_000700745.2 Antrostomus carolinensis | reverse complement strand
TGACCCCCATCTCCCTGCTGTTCCCCCCCAGGTGTGGTCACCAAGATGAAGATGCAGCGCACCATCGTCATCCGCCGCGACTACCTGCACTACATCCGCAAGTACAACCGCTTCGAGAAGCGCCACAAGAACATGTCAGTGCACCTCTCCCCCTGCTTCAGGTCTGTGCAGCCCCCACGGTGACAGCAGGAGGGTCCCCCCGGGGCGAGGGTGTGGGTGGCACTGCCAGGTGCACCCCAAGTATCTGCCACACCTTTGTGTGCGCTGATAACGGCGCTGAACT
>NW_010346858.1:0-283 GCF_000700745.2 Antrostomus carolinensis | reverse complement strand
GGGTTGTTTGTTTGGTTTGGGGTTGGGTTTTTTTGGAGTAGGTGGTGATGCAGTGGCACATGCTGTGCTCCCTTGCTGTTGGGGAGGATATTGTTCCCTTCTTTTCCCATCTTTCTTGCTGCTGTTGGTGGTGCCACCTGAATGCCACAGCCGGGGATGACTTGCCGTGTGTCGTGGGCAGCAAACAGCGTTTAAAGGCTGTCCAGTGGCCCTGCATCCCGGTCAGAACTCGTCCGTCCTGTGCCAGAATGCGACGGTGCCACGTCCACAGGTGCTGAGCCTG
>NW_010346857.1:0-283 GCF_000700745.2 Antrostomus carolinensis | reverse complement strand
CTACAAAATGACACAGGGAAATCAGAGTTTGCTGGTGATTCAGAGCTAGGGAGTGACAGGTCAGTGAAAGGAAAGACATACGCTCAGAATAAAACAGGATTTGCTCTGCAGTTGTTGTTATACCCTAGCTAGTAAACAAACCAACAAACAAATGCTGCTGTGGAGAAAAGGGAATTGTTGGGGAGAAAATTGTACATGAGTCAGGATTGTCTTCTAAGCAACATGGACAAGGATGATTACTGAGCACGGTGGGCAGAGCTGAGGTTGCCCTGGGGCTGGAACA
>NW_010346856.1:0-283 GCF_000700745.2 Antrostomus carolinensis | reverse complement strand
TCCTGATGTCCTCTCCCCTCCCTGCCTCTGCCATCCCCAGGTGGTGTGACAGCAGGAGTGGAATCACTGCTCCTGCTGGGCTCCCAGGTGCTCATGGGATGGTGACATCTCATGATGAGCCTGGTGTGTTTGGGGCAGAGGCTGTTTTTCCCCGCTTGAATAAAGACCAGCAGTTTGGCATTGGAGCAGGTGGGATGTGTGGCTGTTTCCTTGTGATGGAGGGTCCTGTGCCTGCTTGCTCTGGGGGTTGCAGTGGGTTGGTGTCTGGAGAAGCACCTGGGGA
>NW_010346855.1:0-283 GCF_000700745.2 Antrostomus carolinensis | reverse complement strand
GAAAGAGAGAGAGCTAATGAATTGCTCCTATGGAGTGACTGATTCACTGGAAAATTCACAGGCAATGTAAAGAAAAGGAAAGGTGCTTTGTTCCTTCTCCTTCCCTGTCATAGCTATGAACATGCCAGTCAGTTCAGTAGCAAATTAAACAAGCATTTATTCTGCTCTTTCTTCTTCAGTCAGTCGTCTTCTCATTTGAATTGTTTAAGATTTTAGTTGTTTAAGAAGAGAAGGCTCGGGGGAGACCTTATCAATACCTGAAGGGAGGATGCAAAGAGGATGG
>NW_010346854.1:0-283 GCF_000700745.2 Antrostomus carolinensis | reverse complement strand
AGGCGTGTAATAATGCTACTTATATTTATGCGAGTTGAGCGTGCAACTCATTGGTGGCAGGGTAGAACGAGACGAGGGGCTCATCCCAACTAACTTCCACCCTGCCCTTCGCTGTATTCTGTGAACACACCACGCTCGGGTTCTATCTGGTGTCTTCTCAAGTTCTTTCAGTTACATTTTCTGGCTGTGTGTTCACTGACCACCCGCCTCCTTCCCCCCAGTACACACTGCTGGCAGAGCAGGGGACGAGGACCCCCGTCCTGCAAACGGGGTCACTCCCACC
>NW_010346853.1:0-283 GCF_000700745.2 Antrostomus carolinensis | reverse complement strand
TATGGGGCTGCATGCTCACCTATGGGGCTGCATGCCCATCTATGGGGCTTTGCGATCAGCTATGGAGCTCCACACTCATCTATGGAGCTCTGTGCTCAGCTATGGGGCTCCATGTTCATCTGTGGGGCTCTGTGCTCAGCTATGGGGCTCCACATTCACCCATGATGCTCCACACTCACCTATGGGGCTCCACACCCATCTATGGGGCTTCACGCTCACCTATGGGGCTCTGCACTTGGCTATGGGTCTCCACACCCACCTATGGGTCTCCACACCCATCTAT
>NW_010346852.1:0-283 GCF_000700745.2 Antrostomus carolinensis | reverse complement strand
GAAGTTTAAAGGATAACAACAGTCACAGACCACAAGAAGGGTTTGAATGTACTCTGAGTGGACTACTGGAAACAAAAATAATCTATGGCTTCTGCTAGTTCAAGAGCAGGCCAGCCCACCCAAACAGCACAAGTCGTGCTGGCTGATAACTCTCAACAGCTTCACTGGGTTGTTTAATATTGGCAGCAAACTCCTTCAAATCCAAATCCTCCCATTTGATTTACAGCTCAGTTTTACAAGGATAATTCCATGGATAATTAAGCAGACTGTCTCTAAGGACATG
>NW_010346851.1:0-283 GCF_000700745.2 Antrostomus carolinensis | reverse complement strand
AAGGAGGTCCCAGTGGGGTGGTTATGGGGTGAAGTGGGGCAGCCCCAAAGGTCTAAGTGCCCTATTGAATCTATGGGGCAGAGTGTGTCCCCATAGAATCTATGGGGTGCAGTGAGTCCCCTATGGGGTATCTATGGTGCTCAGTGGGTCCATATGGGAGAGCTATGGGGTGAAGTGGGGCCCCTAGAGAATCTATGGGGCACAGTGGGTCCTCTATGGGGTGTCTATGGGGCTCAATGGGTCCCTATGGGGTGTCTATGGGGTGCAGTGGGTCGCTATGGGG
>NW_010346850.1:0-283 GCF_000700745.2 Antrostomus carolinensis | reverse complement strand
GGCTAGCAGGCTTCAAAAGAAATATCCCAACGAGTCTGTTTGGGGGATTAAATCATCATTGTGTCGACATCTTATGGCACCACAAAGGAAAAAGTCAATATGAGATGATAAAAATAATAATTTTGAGAGGAAGATAACAGTGTAGCTCCAAGACAGGTTAATTATTTAGGTATGGCAAGGGTCCAAGGAGGCCCTCAAGGCTACAAATATGGAGAGATGAGAAGAACACAGATGTCAAGAAGTTACAAATAGTGATAAACAGCTCAATAAAAGCTGTCTTAAT
>NW_010346849.1:0-283 GCF_000700745.2 Antrostomus carolinensis | reverse complement strand
AGCAGAAAACAGAAGCAAACAATCTTCCACTATATTTATACAGCAGACTAAATTAAAATCACCCCAAAATGCATATTATTTAATTTTCTGGCAGTTCTATTTCCAATAGTAAGAAGAAGAACAAAATTAACTTATTCTTTAAGTATTTTTTTTTAAATAACAAATATTTGGGGAAAATGAAGAAAATTATATGAAACTACTATTAAGAAAATGAAGATTTATTTTTTTATTTATTTTTTTTTTCCCAAAGACGACTTTACAAACTTAAGGCAGAATGTGGACA
>NW_010346848.1:0-283 GCF_000700745.2 Antrostomus carolinensis | reverse complement strand
GTTGGTAATATTGCTGTTTTCTGGTTGAAGCTGGGCCACCCTCCTTTAGTTGTATTTTCTGTCCTGCTTGTTCCCCAGCCTTCTCTCCTTTGTCCTGTCAGCTTCCCCCTGCTGGGAATTGAACCTCTTTCCAGATGCCTGGCTGGTCTCCCAGAAGCAGCACAACACCATTGTAATGTGTAATTAGGCTGGAATTCTCCTCCAACCCCCTCTTTTATTTAAATTACACCAATTGTTGAGTATGCAAGAGGTTATAAACCCAAGTAGAATGGAGTCCTCACAC
>NW_010346847.1:0-283 GCF_000700745.2 Antrostomus carolinensis | reverse complement strand
GAAGAACATATGTGCTGACTTGCACTTATTTCAGGAACTGGAGCTGAGCCATTCCTGATCTGGATTTTTATGTCTAAATGTTAGATCTAACACCAAAAGAGCTACAGACACTGGCATACAGACTGCCTGTAGCAGCAGATGTGAGGGTGAGCCAGATCTGCTCTTTCACTCACTCTGCCATCCCTGCTGTCCCCAGGTTTCCCAGGTGGAAAGGTCGGCTGTCCTAGTGCCATCTAGAGCCAGCACTAACTCACAGGGAGTGTGGACAAGCAGGAAGTTTGGA
>NW_010346846.1:0-283 GCF_000700745.2 Antrostomus carolinensis | reverse complement strand
ACAGTGCTACTTCATTGTGAAAGTAATCCCAGTTTATTATGATGCTTGTAAATGTGTTGCACACACAGTTTCTGTGACAACAAAGAGCTGCTGGTACTTTCTCTCTTTTCTATTAATGCTTCTTTGGTTTAGATAAATTGCTTTAAATTGCTTTACTGTCCCTTCCAAAACTCTTCCTTAAAATTAACTATTTTTCAAGCATTCTTACAGGAGTTAACAAAACTTTTGGGGAAATTTATTGTGATAGTTCTCTAGTGGTACTTCATTTCACCAGCATTTGTGG
>NW_010346845.1:0-283 GCF_000700745.2 Antrostomus carolinensis | reverse complement strand
GTCTCTGCGATAAACTTGATGAGAGAAATATTTGTTGGATGTATCCCATGGTGTCGTTTTTTTTTAATTTTTTTTCAGCACCAGGACTACCTCAGTTAATTTTCTCTCCCTCACCTTCCATGAAGTTTTTATCTTGATTTTTGTAAAATTAAAATAAACCCAAATGACTAAAGTACTGGTATTATTTAAGTTTAAATATTTTGACTTAGCTGTTAACTTTGGTTACTACTGGCAAGAGTAACATCATCCATCTACAGTTCCTCTGTACTGAATTAATAGATGG
>NW_010346844.1:0-283 GCF_000700745.2 Antrostomus carolinensis | reverse complement strand
CTGCCTTCCTGGTGCACTGGCTACAGCACACACTGAGAGATTAGAAGTAACTCAGCAGAAATACGACTGACTTTAAGTGACCCTCAGTGACACTCTGCCTATCTCTTTATTCTTCCTCAGATGCATCTTCTGCTGAGAACACTTGTCAGAGGCACCTCTCAGTATCCAAATCTGCACAATCCATGATGAAGTAACTACCTGGATTTTAATGATCCCTTTGAGGTGTAATACTAGAATTTGACAATGCAGCACATTCCTTGAAAAAAAAAAAACAAAACAAAAC
>NW_010346843.1:0-283 GCF_000700745.2 Antrostomus carolinensis | reverse complement strand
TACAACCAAGAGTGGGTAATAATCAGAGGGCCTCACCAGACCAGGGAGTCTCCTAGGAATGTCCCTGATCCAGGCCCCAGGGAGGCAGCAGATGTCCCTGTGGGTTGGGTCAGGTTGGCATATCAACCCCTCTGTTCCTCTCGGAAGGGAGTCACCTGTGACAGTCACCCTCTTATGAGCCAGCTCCAAACCAACACGCTCCTCACGGTGACTGTGTAATCTGTTTGGGGGGAAAATTGTTCACAGTGAATGTAGAAGAAACATATTCCCTCATAGGTGTTAT
>NW_010346842.1:0-283 GCF_000700745.2 Antrostomus carolinensis | reverse complement strand
AGCACTGGGAGGCACTGGGCTGGGTGCTGCAAATACTGGGAGGGACTGGTTTGTATTGGGCTGTACTGGGAGGTGCTGGTCTGTACTACTCTGTAACGGGAGCACTGGTCTTTACTGGTCCATACTGGTCTGTACTGGTCCATTCTGGTCTGTACTGGTTTGTGCTCATCTGTACTGGTCTGTAGCGATCTATACTGTTCTGTACTGTTCGGTACTGGTGGCTACTGGTCCATACTGGTCTGTACTTGTCCATACTGGTCCGCAGGATCTGTAGGGGAGGCAG
>NW_010346841.1:0-283 GCF_000700745.2 Antrostomus carolinensis | reverse complement strand
CAGTCTTGCCAGTACCATCACTGCAGTTCCTGCAGTATCCCTGGCTTCAGAATGAACACTGTATTAAAGAAAATGAATGTGAAGACCCCTATGTGAGGTGCTTGCTCTGTTGGTTAAACTTGGTGCTTGTAATGCACTGATGCAGCTGTCTGACAGAGAAGACTGGGACCTGTTGCCTCATGGCTTTGCTGGTATGATGGCATTTGCTGGCACTGGTGAGGAGGGTCTTCCTGGATCACTGGTTTGGATCACCAAGTTGAAATGTTGGATCTGTTACACTGTC
>NW_010346840.1:0-282 GCF_000700745.2 Antrostomus carolinensis | reverse complement strand
CTAAGCAGAGCAATAGCTCTGCTTAGCACCAACTATATAAACTGTATTTTGTGATTTTAAAAGTCTAGATGTTCTCCCCTCTCACAAAAAACTTAACAGCACTAGCAACTTATAGCACTAGTTAACTCTGAAATATCAAAATACAGGTGGTTTGGATTAATACAGCATAACATTATGAGTTAAAGAAATACCGATACAAATAAACATACATTACATTTTGTTTCTTGTTAAAATAGTCAACTAGAATAGACTAGACTACTTCAGCTGGAAGGGACCTACAAC
>NW_010346839.1:0-283 GCF_000700745.2 Antrostomus carolinensis | reverse complement strand
CAAACCAGTACAACCAGTGCAGCTCACAGATATCATTTAATTTTTAAAAAGAAGAAACATTGGAGCATTTCTTTTGCCCACAAAGGTGTTCCCAGCTCTCTCCCAAGCCCATCAGTCCCAGCCGGGTGCCAAGGTGATGGTTGCCCCGTTTCTGAGCCGCATGAGCAGGCTGGGGCTTGTCCTTGTCCCCTCGGTGGGGGACTAGCTGCCGGGGGTCCCAGGCTTTGTCCCCGCAGTGGTGGCCTGGTTGTCCCTTGTCTTCACATTCGGTTGTTCTGCACAT
>NW_010346838.1:0-282 GCF_000700745.2 Antrostomus carolinensis | reverse complement strand
TCTCTCTCTCTCTCTCTCTCACCAGGCATCTCTGCAGGGCCCATGAGCCTCCTGCTTGTCAGAGACAGGGCACAGCAGTACTTCTGTATCTGTGACCAGACCCTGGATGAAGTTTGTGAGGCCGAACAGCTTGCGAAAGCAGGTGAAGTTGTCCTCTCGGCCGCTTCCTGGGAGCTGTGTGAGCAGCACCGGCTCAGGACCAAGCATCTTGCAGGCAAAAGAGCTGTGAAGGTAGGTGGATGGGACAGCCTCAAGAGCCATTCTGAGGGCCCGGACCTGGAC
>NW_010346837.1:0-282 GCF_000700745.2 Antrostomus carolinensis | reverse complement strand
CCCCCCCATTTTTCTCACTTTCATTAACTGTCCCAGCCCAGACTATGCCTGCTACAGAAGACTCCAGTATCAGTGCTTTTACTTTCAACGGGAAGATAATACTGCATCAACTTTAGTTCTCCAATGAAACTGGACTGAAAAAATTAAAGAGGCCAGATGTACAAGTCTCTCCTGGTCACATTAAGCACATTGTAGACCTCCAACCATGTAATAAATGGAAGAGTGGTGCGGAGACACGCTTGTCACATCACATGCCAGTGGATGACCAGGAACCAAGCTCCC
>NW_010346836.1:0-283 GCF_000700745.2 Antrostomus carolinensis | reverse complement strand
GCTGCAAGCCAAAGGAGTGAAACCACCACATACTATCACATGAGTCTTAGCTCATCAATATGCTCCTTCCTGGCAGAAATGCCAATGGGCATTTGGTCAGGCTGTGACTTGCTGTCAGGGGAATGGGGGGAAGAGGGTGGCCCATACATGGGGGCAGTGGGATACCCAACACTGTGTTCCATCCCAGTCCCCTTGGCAAACCTGCAGCAGGGGGATGGTGGGGGAGGCTGGGCTGGAGAAATCCCGTTTTACAGCTGTCCCGATCCGATGTCGGGATCATTTA
>NW_010346835.1:0-282 GCF_000700745.2 Antrostomus carolinensis | reverse complement strand
TTAGCCACTGTCCTGCCACCGGCGAGGCCAGGGACACTCGGCTGTCCCTGCCCACCAAGCACGGCCCTGTGCTGGCACACATGGCAGCCAGGCTGGCACCGGTGCAGGCAGCACCAGCCAAGCTCTGGCTCTGCCCTTGCCCATCGGCACGCGGTGTGCGGTGCCTCAGTGCCCGTCCTCCCCTGCTCTGCCCTCTCGGCCCCACGGTCACACACCACCTTGTTTTATTTTTGAACGCAGCAGCTGCCTCTGGAGGTGGAATATATATATAGGGGCCAAGCG
>NW_010346834.1:0-282 GCF_000700745.2 Antrostomus carolinensis | reverse complement strand
AACGACAACGCGCCCGAGGTGTGGGTGACGTCGCTGTCGGTGCCGGTGCCGGAGGACGCGGCGGTGGGGACGGTGGTGGCGCTGCTGAGCGTGTCGGACCGGGACTCGGGGGCGAACGGGCGGGTGCGCTGCTCGGTGTGGCCGGCGGCGCCGTTCGGGCTGGTGGCGACGTTCGCGGGCTCGTACTCGCTGGTGCTGCGGGAGGCGCTGGACCGTGAGCGGGTGTCGGAGTACGAGGTGGAGGTGCGGGCGGAGGACGGCGGTGCGCCGCCGCTGGTGGCC
>NW_010346833.1:0-282 GCF_000700745.2 Antrostomus carolinensis | reverse complement strand
GTGGGACCCCGTTGACGACCACCCTACCATTCCCAGGGTGCTGCCTTCCCCTCCTTCATACAAAATGCAATGTGAGCCACAGGTGGTGCTTCAGCCCAGTGACCTTCTCCCAGGTAAGAAAGACAGATTTAGCATGGAGGCAGAAAGCCCTGAGAAGGTGGAAGTAGAGCTGAATGTCCAGAGAAGCACTTGGTGGAGAGTGTGAGGTGAGGATGGGGACTGAGGTCACCACGCAGGAGGAAAGGAGCACTTCTCAGTAGGACTGTGAGCTTTGACACAGAT
>NW_010346832.1:0-282 GCF_000700745.2 Antrostomus carolinensis | reverse complement strand
GAAACAGTCTTATCATTGAGCCCATTTTTCACAAGGGATTGAAGGCTTTGATTTTGAAGGAAATTGTTTGAAGGTTTGGGGATTTTTTAGGTGTTTGTTTGTTTTTTCCTCCTCTTCTTTCTTCTGAAGGAAGAGCCACTCATTAGAGTTTATGATTCTTTCTCTGAGTATTGACTTGAATTCCTGGAGAAATGAATCCCAGAGGGATTCCAGAGGGAATCCCAGAAGGAGAAAGATCTCCTGGAAATGTTACATTATACCCCATTTCTTTCAGAATGTTAA
>NW_010346831.1:0-282 GCF_000700745.2 Antrostomus carolinensis | reverse complement strand
TTGCAGAAACAGTGTCCCTTTTTTCCTTGTAGAATACACACACACACAAAAATTCTTTTTGCAAAGTGCACAAACTCTCCTTCCCCTTACGAAACTGAAATTTAAAATTTCAGCCTGGCTTCCCAGAAAAGGTGGTGATACTCAAGTGTAAGGTGGTTTATTCCATTTGATGGCTTATTATCATCACTCACTTCACTTTTTCTCCTTTATCTCAAAGTGGTTGTTAAAGGACCCAGTGCACCCTCACCATCCCTAGTTAGGAAGAAAACTCGGATCTCTCTG
>NW_010346830.1:0-282 GCF_000700745.2 Antrostomus carolinensis | reverse complement strand
GGTCCCTGCTTACCCTCTGCCTCTGCAGATCGACTTCCCCACCTCTGCCTTCGAGGTGAAGTTCACCAGCCCGCCGGCGGCTGAATTCAGCCCCAAGTACGAGTTTGGCAGCCTGGGGGAGGAGGACCAGCGCAAGCTGCGGGAGGCAATGCAAAAGAAATCACTTTACTGGTAAGCAGCCCGAGGAGGGGAAAACAGCATCACCCTGACTCTGCCGAGCTCCCCCCAGCACTGTCCCAGCACACACAGCAGGGAACTGGGGGCCTGATCCTGCCTCTGGCT
>NW_010346829.1:0-282 GCF_000700745.2 Antrostomus carolinensis | reverse complement strand
AAATTCTTTGCATTTTGAAGCCCTTGTGATTCATGAGTGAATGAACCAATTTCAGCTCCAGTTTTATTACGGAAAGTGATCAAAGTGCAAAGCACAACTCAGCATTACAATAAGTACAACACATGCATGTTGATTAAACAACTGACTTCTTATCTGGGAAAGACTTTCGAATAAGACCCCTCTGTTTTTATAACTTTTACGTAGCATTTGGTATATCCCACACAGTGCCATCAGTACACCGAGTTTCTTATTTGTTCATTTCTTCTCTATAATTTTACAATG
>NW_010346828.1:0-282 GCF_000700745.2 Antrostomus carolinensis | reverse complement strand
AGGTTTGGGTTAAGTCCAGAAAGCTTCAAGCACACCAAGGCAAAGTGCACGTGTGCAACACACTGCAATGGTTTTAATGTTAAAGCGTTAAAAAAAACTCTGGAAAAATGATATTAAAGCTTCCAGAAAACACAAAGAAAGGTGGGAAATGGTCCTAGTAGAAGAGCAGGAGCTGTATCTGCTCTGCAAACTCTTCACTCAGCCCAGAGGCACAGACCTCAGTTTAAAACACACAAATCAACCAGCCTGACACTGTTCCTCAAAGCAGAATGTGAAACGGGT
>NW_010346827.1:0-282 GCF_000700745.2 Antrostomus carolinensis | reverse complement strand
TCACAGCTCTGTCCCAGGAGATAAATGACACCAGTGGAAACTGTTCAATGCATTTTATGAGGGGAGAGAAACCAAGTCCTCATTTATTAAAATCAACATCAAGTGGGGGTGATCTCCAATGTCACGCTTGGGTCTTTCCAAAGACTCTTCATTTGACAGAAATCCAGGAATGTCACTCTCTAATTTTATTATTTTATTATTATTTTTTTATTATTTTATTATTTATTTTATTATAATATTATCTCAGTTGCCCTAGGGAAAGGAAATTAAAGGGGAGGTAAT
>NW_010346826.1:0-282 GCF_000700745.2 Antrostomus carolinensis | reverse complement strand
AAAAGAAACCAGTTCTGTCCCAGCTCACACCAGGACACCTGTGTCCCGGGTCTGGCCATGCCAGCCACAACCTGGATGCACCCTGTATCTCCAAGTCCCCATGCCACCCACTGCTGCTGCCAAGAGCAAAGAAACAGCCAAACTTGTCAGTACGGGACAAATCCCCTCACCTTATCCATTCTCTGCCATCTCACAGTGCTCATTCTTCTTTAGCAGCAATTTGTACCCTGCACTTTTCCAAATAGGTTAATAATTTCCTGAGCCAAGGGTGGCACCTGTGGC
>NW_010346825.1:0-282 GCF_000700745.2 Antrostomus carolinensis | reverse complement strand
GGTACTTCCCCCGCAGCACCCGCTCCCGCAGCTCCTGGGGTGGGGACACAGGGGACAGTTGGGGACAGGGGTAGGGGACAGGGTAGGGGACAACCCCAGGGACTCCAAGGGGATGGGGAATGTCCCCTTTCTTGGGTACAGGGGGGACAAGAGCTGGGGGAGAGGATGGGACAGGGAGAGGAAGGGCGCTGTCCCCAACTGGGCAGGGGGATGTGACAAGGACACTGTCCCCAGAGGGACAGGATGGGGACAGGATGGGGACAGAGGGGACACTGTCCCACC
>NW_010346824.1:0-282 GCF_000700745.2 Antrostomus carolinensis | reverse complement strand
CAACACTCCCACCCAGCTGGGTGTCCTCCGCTGTCTGGCAGCTGTAGCCCCACGTGCATCCCACTTGTGTGCCAGCACACCCGTGTGCAAATACCACGTGTAAGCGTGCCCACGCGGGAGCACGCGCCTGTGCAAGCCCCTCTGTGCACCACGCTCGTGTGCAAATACCCACGCGTGCCCACGAGCACACGCAAACAGCAGCGTGCCAGCCTTCGCGTGCAAATATTCGCACTCCACACACTTGCGCACGAGCTCGCGGCGCAGTGGCGTGCGGGCACGGCC
>NW_010346823.1:0-282 GCF_000700745.2 Antrostomus carolinensis | reverse complement strand
TGTCTAATGGGAAGAAAATCCTTCAATAACTGTTAAAATACTGAGGTTTGGGGTTTTTTTTATTTTCACTGTGTATGATATGAAGAAAATCCTTGAATAATTATTAAAATACTGAGGTGGGTTTGGGTTTTGGGGTTTTTTTTTTATTTTTCACTTAGATGTGAGCATCTTAAAATAAAGCAGGACAACCCTTCAAAGCCACACAGAGGAGCAGGATGTTTTATCCTGTCTTACAGAACACCCAAGGTTGGAATCTAGCCCCAGGTTCTTCTTCTTGTTCCC
>NW_010346822.1:0-282 GCF_000700745.2 Antrostomus carolinensis | reverse complement strand
ACATGTCCCCCTTGTCACCATGCCCCCTTTGTCACCAAGCCCCCAATGTCACCGTGCCCACCTTGTCACCACGTCCCCCTTGTCACCATGTCCCCTTTGCCACCATGCCCCCCTCATGACTGTGCCCCCCTCGGTGTGCATGTGAACACGCACGTGTGTCTGGGAGCACACACGTGTGCACGGGAAGGCACCATGTGCACAGGGACACACACACGTGTGCGTGGGAACATGGCTGTTGAGAACATGCCTGCGTGCACGCGTGTCCCCGTGGGGCTCTCCCAT
>NW_010346821.1:0-282 GCF_000700745.2 Antrostomus carolinensis | reverse complement strand
AGCCCCTTCAAGTACTGGAAGGCCACTTTCAAATCTACTCAACTTGCAGATATTGAATATATAGCAGGATGATCACCTGATCTGCACTTTTCCAAGCCACTGGATTAACTTCTTGATGGCATGTCGTCTTTGCCTTTAGTGCAAGATTCTACTGGACATAAGTTTCTCATAGCCTTGAGCATGAGAAGGTCACACCATTGGACTGGCTCAAATTCAAGACTTGATCTCACACCTTCTATAGAAAGTAACCGACTTCCTTTAATGATTGTCATCAAATTGTTG
>NW_010346820.1:0-282 GCF_000700745.2 Antrostomus carolinensis | reverse complement strand
CCCAGGGGACTCTGCTAAGTTCCTCCCTGAAGAGCACAACGTTTGCTCTCTCCAAGTCCAGGCTGCAACTCTGACCTCCTTATTTCCCATTCCACCCACAGTTGTAAATTCAACCAGTTATTTCACGAGCACAGTGGCTGAAACCATCCTGTCTCCCACCAGGCCTTCTCCATCCACAATGAGCCACATCTTTCCAAGCTGGCTCCCTGAGTACTTGAGACAAGAAGGTCTCTCCCACAAACTTCAGCAATTCCCCAGACCTGCTCGTCACAGCACTATGGG
>NW_010346819.1:0-281 GCF_000700745.2 Antrostomus carolinensis | reverse complement strand
TTCTATACGCAGCATCCACGTAGCACAATTTTATAAGTAGCGTAGCACTGAATTGTGTAGCACAGCTTAGGTTATGGTTCCTCATCACCCGTACCGGTCACACGTGCAATTGTAAATTGCCTCCACGAGAGTGTTCCTCAAGTGCTGGGACAGCAGCAATGCAGGGCCCAAATACCAGGTGTGGTGGTTTCACTTGGCCAGCGCTGGGCTGGCAGCTCAACGCAGCTGCTCACTCACTCCCTCACCTCCAGGAGAAAGGGGAGAGAACTGGGGGGCCAGGG
>NW_010346818.1:0-281 GCF_000700745.2 Antrostomus carolinensis | reverse complement strand
GAGCTGGGCATAAGTGACACTGCAAGGCAGTTAAGCAGCATGAAATAAACACAGTAAAAAGATACAGCAATATGTTGTTGGTTTAAGAACTTGTTGGAAGGAACTATCTTAAACTAGGACGATCATCTTGCTACAGTGGTGCTATCAGGTAACAAGAAGGATTCACACATCATGGCTTCAACTGGTGATTCCATAAGGGCTGTTGGCAGGGACAAATAACTCTTATGGTGCAACTGGAGTAAGCCAAGCTTAGTATCATAGAATCATAGAATCATAGAATG
>NW_010346817.1:0-282 GCF_000700745.2 Antrostomus carolinensis | reverse complement strand
GCTCTCCAGCCACTCCTCTCCAAGCCTGGAGTGATGTGTGGGGTTATTGTGACTGAAGTATAGGCCCCAGCACTTGGCCTTGTTAAACCAGAAGGCAGCCCCCAGGACAGGGACACAAGGAGAGGACACAGTGCTGCTGCCCCGGTGGCACAACATACCCTTGGCTTGTCCCCAGGGCACAGTTACGCTCCATCCAGGCAGGGACCCAGTTCACTAGAAGAGGACAGAGCCTGTAACAAGTGGGGTCCCAGCAAGGGGAACTTGCTGGCTGGGGTCCCCCAT
>NW_010346816.1:0-282 GCF_000700745.2 Antrostomus carolinensis | reverse complement strand
CCATGTCCCCCCCCAGGTGTCCCCACGTCCCCCTCACCGTCATCGGGGCCCATGAAGGCGCCGCGGGGGGACTCGGGGACCCCCCCCCAGACCTCGATGCTCTTGGGGTACTCGGGGTCCACCGAGCGCGTGTCCTCGTTGAAGCGGTAGTACCTGTGGGGACAGCGCGGTGGCCTTGGGGACAGCACCCTGGTGGCCATGGGGACATCAACATGGGCTTGGGGACATCATGGTGGCCTTGGGGACATCAGTATGGGCTTGAGGATGGCCATGGGGACATCG
>NW_010346815.1:0-282 GCF_000700745.2 Antrostomus carolinensis | reverse complement strand
TGCTCTTCCAGTGTCCATCCAGCTGCCCCAGCCCAACGAGCTGCACTCAGCATAACCCCAGATGTTTTAAACACCAAGTGGGATCCATCCTGCCAACCAAGCAAGATTGTAGGAGTGGTGGAGCAAAAATTCCGCCACGTTTAGATAGCAGAGAGAAGAAACGTCAGATGCTGAGCAGTTACTCATCACAGATCACCAGAGACAGACAGTTTTGGGTTTTTTTTCCCTTTTTTTATACTTATCCTCGTGCTGGAACAGCATCATTTCACTCCCCACACACCA
>NW_010346814.1:0-282 GCF_000700745.2 Antrostomus carolinensis | reverse complement strand
TCACGCTACAGTACCTTGCTGTTTAGAATTGGTCTGTTTCTTTTCATTGTAACAGCATGGAAGTAAATAAGCAATTTTCATACATATTACAAAAATAAGTATGTCAGAGCTTAATTCATATTATTGTGATTAATAGTCCAGAGTGCCTGGATAAAATACACTTTCTCTTATAAAAATCATTCCATTAGTCTACTCATTTAGGTGTCATGTGGCTTACTTGACATCTGGGGCAAAAAATAACTAAATAGAGTAAGATACAGGAGGAAAGGTAGAAATAGTCTG
>NW_010346813.1:0-282 GCF_000700745.2 Antrostomus carolinensis | reverse complement strand
GCCAATTTTCCCCATTTTGGGCCCAAATCCGCCGATTTTGGGTTTTTCTATAAAAAAAGGGAATTTGGGGTCGGTGGCGAAGGTGGAAATGGCGATTTTTGGCCAAAAAGTGCCAGTTTTGGGGGAAAAAAGGGGGATTTTGGGGTTAAAATGAGGAGAAAGGAAAAAAATGTGTTTTTTCCCCCAAAATATCATTTTTTATGTAAAATGTGGTTTTTTTGCTGTAAAAAATGTGCAGTTTTGCCCTAAAATGTGTTTTTTTGCCCCAAAATGGGGGGGGTT
>NW_010346812.1:0-282 GCF_000700745.2 Antrostomus carolinensis | reverse complement strand
TTACCTCCCAGGCAAACACAGGGGCCCTGCAGGCAGGCAGGGATCAGCCTTCCTCCTGCAGCCCATCCCACCAAGGCCTCCTGCCCTGCTCAAAGGCTCCAGCCAGCAGCCCACTCGCGGGGAGCCACCGTGCTCCTGCAAGCCCATGGCCACCTCCCACGGATGCTGGGCCCTCAGAGCACACAATCGCCCACATGACATGATCTCTGCCCCGCATGCTCCTCCTCTCCCAACACACACCCTCTTCCTTCACAACCCTGCAGCTGCTCCTTCACCCTCCAA
>NW_010346811.1:0-282 GCF_000700745.2 Antrostomus carolinensis | reverse complement strand
TGACGAAGGGAACGTGGCAGCTGCCAGCCTCAGCGTGCCTCCCTTCCCACCCCTCTGGCAGGTGATATTCGAGGCGGTGGGAGCTGGGGGTGACCACGGGTACATCGCGCTGGATGACCTGCACGTGTCGGACGGAGCCTGCCCTGAGCCAGGTGGGAGCCCACGCTGTGGACCAGCTGGGGGGGTACAGGGCACCCCATGGGGCACACAGCCATGGGGTGGGGACAGTCCATCCCCTTTGTCACGGCTCTGCCACGGCCACTGGGCACCCTGTTCCTGCTC
>NW_010346810.1:0-282 GCF_000700745.2 Antrostomus carolinensis | reverse complement strand
GAATTAAAACTTAATAAATATGGTTGAGGTGATACCAAAGAGGTCAAGATGCATGAAAGCTCATTTAGAATCACAAATATTTTCAATTACAAAATTAAAACAAACCCTAAAACTGAGAATCCATGAAGTGCACTCAATGAGGCCAAGAGAACAGAAGCTGCCATAGGAAACAAATGTAAGAATAGGTCATTTCAGTCAGACTGAAATGGACTGGTAAGTTCAGCACTGGCTCAAATGAAGGTAGCACCTGAGCTCTAGCTTCAACTCATAGAATCATAGAAT
>NW_010346809.1:0-282 GCF_000700745.2 Antrostomus carolinensis | reverse complement strand
GCACACTGAATACCAATCAACCTTGGACCAGTGTTTTTTACTACTAGTACCCTTGAACAGAATCAATATTTGTTTCATAAATAGTGTATATTTATATCATTTTAGAAAGACAGGCTTAACAGTTGTGCTGGAACTGCTAGCTCTATAATCCATATTTGTTGCTATTCATAGGGGAGATACCAAATATCTTGGCTGAGGGCAGAAATCTGCTTCTGATTACAGTGTCCTTCTATTTGTTTCTTTAGATCATAGTTTGGGTTGGAAGGGACCTTACCTTTAAAG
>NW_010346808.1:0-282 GCF_000700745.2 Antrostomus carolinensis | reverse complement strand
ACTGTGGGGCTGTGACGGGGGACACAGTGACTGGGACAGGGGACACCATGGGGCTGTTCCAGGGGGACACAGTGACGGTGCCAGGGGACACCGTGGGGCTGTGTTGGAGACACCGTGGGGCTGTGCCAGGGGGACAGCGTGGGGCTGTGACAGGGGGACACTGTGGGGCTGTGCCAGGGGGACACCGTGACTGTGCCAGGGGGACACCGTGGGGCTGTGCCGGCGGACACCGTGGGGCCGTGCCAGGGGACACGGTGACTGTGCCAGGGACACTGTGGGGCT
>NW_010346807.1:0-282 GCF_000700745.2 Antrostomus carolinensis | reverse complement strand
CCATGTGTTGCTCTGCAGGCAATCCCAGTGCAACTGGGATTTGCACTGGCAATGGAGCTGGGAATGCTGCCTGTGCTTGCTTTTGTGGGGGATTTATTCCTTGAGCTCTTACTTACATTGCTGTTGGTCCACTTGTTCCTTAGTGGTGACAAGGACTTGAAAATTATTTCCTTTTTACTTCCTCAAAAACCTCCAATTGCTGAAGTTTTTTTTTCTTTATCCTTCCGCTGATCTGAACTCCTTGCATCCTCCTCTGTCTACCTGGCATCTGGAAGGGAGAGA
>NW_010346806.1:0-282 GCF_000700745.2 Antrostomus carolinensis | reverse complement strand
TCAACAAGCTGATGACCAACCTGCGCTCCACCCACCCTCATTTTGTCCGCTGCATCATCCCCAACGAGACCAAGTCTCCTGGTGAGTCAGTCCCCAGGGGTTGATCCAAGGAAGTGGAGCCAAAGCCAGGGACCATGGCAGTCCCTGGCCAAAGGTAGTGGTGGGGAGCAGCACCATGGGGCAGGTCTTGACCCAGCGTTCATGATGATCCACCAGGAGTGATGAACAACCCCCTGGTGATGCACCAGCTACGCTGCAACGGGGTGCTGGAGGGCATCCGCA
>NW_010346805.1:0-281 GCF_000700745.2 Antrostomus carolinensis | reverse complement strand
AAACCTTGCCATGCAAACCCAATACATAATGATTCTGCTGGTTTATGTGGTCCCAGTATCAGACAAGTCAGAGTTCAGGGAGACACACAGATCAAGCACTGTTCTATATCGTCTGAAATGGAGATTGACAAAGCACCCAGTGCAGTCTCCAAAGCCTTGTGACCCAATAGAGGAACATTATCTTCTGTTAACAGAGATCCATGCTTGGTTAAACAATATCAGATAGAACTACAGCATCAATGTAAGACCAGGACACATTGGAGAGTTGGGCAGAAAGGAAC
>NW_010346804.1:0-282 GCF_000700745.2 Antrostomus carolinensis | reverse complement strand
CTGTCCAACCACTCTTGTTCCCACCCTGTGCCCCCTGCAAGGTCCAGAGCTGGTGGTGTTGCTCTGCAGAGGGAGGGGGCTTGGATGCCCTGAGGCCACAGGGTGACCCCATACTGGCCATGCTGCTTGGGCTGCTGAGCAGACCCAGTTGAATCTACTGCTGCTGAGCCCCTTCCATCTTCCCTTCCTGGCTCAGTAGCCCAGGATGGGGCTGGGCAAGAACATGAGGAGTGTCTACTGGCACAAAAAGCAAGGGAGGGCTGCACTAGGACCAGTCCATGA
>NW_010346803.1:0-282 GCF_000700745.2 Antrostomus carolinensis | reverse complement strand
ATATATATATATACAAAAGTTGTAAACATTTTAAACTCGTTTTCATACACAGTCCACTTTATACCACAACACACAGGAGATGAGTGACAACTGCAGCTCTTGGAAGCGCTCTGCTTATACAGAGGTATCTGCACAAAGAACTGAAAACTTGCAAACCACATTTGGTATCAGTTTGATAATAAAACTCTTCAGAGAATCTGAGGTTTAAATGCATCTTGCAACACAATCCAGGCAGCTGAACTTGGGGTTCAAGTTATAGAATCATAGAATCACAGACTGGTT
>NW_010346802.1:0-282 GCF_000700745.2 Antrostomus carolinensis | reverse complement strand
ATGTCATGGGGACATCACAGGGACCAGGGGATGTCACCGGCACTGGAGGATGTCATGGGGACCGGGGAATGTCACAGGGACCAGGGGATGTCACAGGGACCAGGGGACACTGTGGGAACCAGGAGATGTGACAGGGACTGGGGACATGATGGGGTCAGGGGGATGTCACAGGGCTCAGGGGATGTCCCAGGGCTCAGGGGACACCGCGTGCCGTGCAGTAAAGGTGTCCTGTCCCCTCGATCCCTCTCTGCTGCCTCGTCCTGCGCCCCAGTGCCCCACTGT
>NW_010346801.1:0-281 GCF_000700745.2 Antrostomus carolinensis | reverse complement strand
GGTGGTATGAATCTGAGCTGCTGGAAAGGATCTGCAGGAGAAGATGAGGTGGGTCTGTGCAGGTCTGAGCTGAGGCTGTGCTGCCACAGTTTCACTGCAATAAGGACCTTCTGCAATTGGAGCCAGTTAGAAGAAAAAACCCACCCGCTTGAGCACATCTGCACCTGCAGCTGCATCACTGAGTGTCTGAGGACAAGCAGGCAAAGTCTTTATTTGGCGTTTAGCAGCTTTAAAATCACTGACCCGCAGCAGACACCATTTTCAAGGAATGTTTTAAAGAC
>NW_010346800.1:0-281 GCF_000700745.2 Antrostomus carolinensis | reverse complement strand
TCACATTCTGCCTTGACTGACTGTGGCCAATCTCATACAGGTTGTGACTGACTTGAAGATGTTCATGAGGAATTCCATCTCTGTCATCTTCTCTCACCTCCAGCAGCTCATTAAGACCCTGGTGGAACGCGCTGCCACGTAAGCCCTTTTCCCTACCCGTGCCCTTGGCCTTGCAGGGGCAGGAGACTTCTAGGCTTGCTCTTTGACTGACCCCAATCAGGGCAGCAGCAGGGGCTTCTGTGGAGGAACCTACAGCCAGGCAGTGTGGGACAGCACAGGGA
>NW_010346799.1:0-281 GCF_000700745.2 Antrostomus carolinensis | reverse complement strand
GGGGTTATTTTGGTGTATTTTGGTGTATTTTTCCCCCTTCCCCACCCCTGATCTCTGTTTTTTTTTGGGGGGGGTCTGTTCCCAGGTGTCGGTGTTTTTTGGGGGGCTGTCCATCAAGAAGGACGAGGAGGTGCTGAAGAAGAATTGTCCCCACATCGTGGTGGGGACCCCGGGCCGCATCCTGGCGCTGGCGCGAAACAAGAGCCTCAACCTGAAGCACATCAAACATTTCATCCTGGACGAGTGCGACAAGATGCTCGAGCAGCTCGGTGAGGGGGGGG
>NW_010346798.1:0-281 GCF_000700745.2 Antrostomus carolinensis | reverse complement strand
TAAACAGGAAAGGCATGTAAGGGACAGTCAGACAAATATAACAAGTGGGATCTTCCACATGTTAACAGACACAGCGGCCCACCTTGATCTCATCAAAATAAGCAATGGAAGAAGTTATCACATGCAAAAAAAGGATTGGAACATACTCTTCTACATTATGGCATTTAGAATAGGTGCATAATTCAGGTATTTATTACATCATGAACACACAGTCTGATCTTCCCGAAGTTCTTACGGAACAATTAAGCTATGAAGCATTTACATCAACTTTTAAACACAAA
>NW_010346796.1:0-281 GCF_000700745.2 Antrostomus carolinensis | reverse complement strand
AAAAAAAACCCTCCTGAAGAGTAAATCAGCTTCAACTGAGCATGTATACAATTGACTTGCTCTCATCATTTATGCCTCTTCTGATGGCTGATACGGTTGCTTGTGTCTTAGGCATTGTAATTTACAGTCTCACGGAAAGGTATGTTTAGATTTAAGCCGTGCAATAGTGTAACTAATGAGAAATATAGGAAATTTATAGCACTTGATGATTGATTAGTACCTAGACGTTAATTGAAGTCTGAAGACTCTTAGGTGTCTTTTAGTTTATTAAAAAAAAAAAA
>NW_010346794.1:0-281 GCF_000700745.2 Antrostomus carolinensis | reverse complement strand
CATAGATTCTATGGGTCACACCCCTCCCCCACTCACCCGTTGTGCCCTGGCCCGGCGGAAGCTCAGCCCCACGGGATGAGTCACTTGTAGGGCTGCCCCATAAGTATCTTCCCCTTTGTTCCCCACAAGTAAGCGAAGCCCAAACTCGCTATGGGGCTGCCCCACAACTACCGCCCCCCACGGAGTCTCTCTGACCCACAAGTCGCCTTCGCACACGTCGTCTGCCCCACAGTTCTTGGCGAAAGGGATCTGTGGGGCAGAGAGAAAGAAATCTATGGGGC
>NW_010346793.1:0-281 GCF_000700745.2 Antrostomus carolinensis | reverse complement strand
AAAAAAAAAAAAGATAAAAAGGGCACTAATGTATTCTGACAGGAAGCTAAGTCTCCTTATGAGGATGCCAACATTAACAACATTAACTCTTGCATCACGTCTACCTTCGTGATTAACTGTTCTTTTTGTAATCACCAGAAAGAAATTAACAGTACCTGATTTTTTACACTGGCGTATCTTTTCAGGTGTTTTACAAACTCTGTTCGAGAAGTATTTTGTACAACAATAAGAGCCATGCTTCCATTATTCAACCTGAAAAGCAGACCAATTTCATTTCCAAA
>NW_010346792.1:0-281 GCF_000700745.2 Antrostomus carolinensis | reverse complement strand
CCGGACCTGGACATGAAGGAGGGAGGTGTCAGGAGGCTGAGGAGCTGAATATGGAGAGAGTTGTAGCTGTGAAAGCGGGCAGGCAGCTGGATCTCTTGTCCATCCATCTCAGGGGTTAGTGGGCTGGGCTTGCTTGGTTTGAGGGGTTGGGAGGCACTGGGAGGATTTTGGACCCACCAGCAATGTCCTGTGTGGGTCATGGAGCTGTTGTTGACAGCTGGCAGATGCTTGGATGATGCCTGCCTTCTCTGGTGCTTCTGAGGAAGCACTGCTGTCCCATC
>NW_010346791.1:0-281 GCF_000700745.2 Antrostomus carolinensis | reverse complement strand
GCATTACTCATGTTTTCCTCACCTTATTAAGGTTTGTTCTCTGTCAGAACAGCCACATTCCTCATTTTCCAAGGAAAGACATAAAAATCCCACTGTGTCCATCTCAACATCTTTCCCAGCCTACATCTTACAGGGTTCAGTGCAGAAGCTCAGCCTCACAGTAACCCTTGTATCAATGGACTTCCAGAGCTGCTGGGTAAGCAACCCAGCGCTGCAGCGGCAGCTTACGCTCCAGGAGCCTGCGGGGAACGCAGCAGCACAGGTCCTCAAGGGAGGCTGAA
>NW_010346790.1:0-281 GCF_000700745.2 Antrostomus carolinensis | reverse complement strand
CATCTCCAACCTCAACCTCATCCAAGTGTCCTCAACTCAACCGTTTCCAGCCCCAACCACATCTACATCCACCCAGGTGTCCTCAACCCAACCATCTCCAACCCAAGTCATATCTATGGTCATCCAGGAGTCCCCAACCCAACCATCTTGGGCCCCAACTGTGTCTAGAGGCACCCAGGTGTCCCCAGCCATGTCTAGAGCCACCCAACTGTCCCCAACCCAAACCCAACTGTCCCCAATCCCAACTATGTCTAGACCCACCCAACTGTCCCCAACCCAAC
>NW_010346789.1:0-281 GCF_000700745.2 Antrostomus carolinensis | reverse complement strand
AGTAGTGCTGCTCTTCACGTCTAGTTCTTCACCTGAGAAGTCAGTATGTCAGTATTTCCTTCTTAGGATAATAGACTAGGCTGCTCTTGAATTATCATGAGTCCTGTTACTAGTATGAAGCGTGGTGGCAAATTTCTATCGAGGAGCCTGGAACCAGGCTGGAATCTAATGTAATGTGGAAAACCCTAGATAACTTTTAAAAGGGAACAGCTTTAGTCCCCACTAAGCTCTGTCTTGATTTATGTAAGATGAGCAGTTGAATAGGTCAAACTCATTCTTTC
>NW_010346787.1:0-280 GCF_000700745.2 Antrostomus carolinensis | reverse complement strand
AACAGCCCCAACTCTCTCAGCCTGTCAAATTGTAATTGTGCCAACAAGACCATTTCTTTAGCAACAAAATCACACAGGGGAACGGAAGGGCCGTACCCGTTGCCTCAGTGCTTAAACATTAACCAATATCCAATTGTCTCCCATGGGATTATTTAATTGCTCAGACTAATTAAGTAGGAAGGAATCAATAGCTTCAGAAGGTCACGGACTGCGGGCAAGAAGCACGGTGGAAGGATGTATTATGGGTTATATATTACGCAGGAAAATGTAGATGAATCAT
>NW_010346786.1:0-281 GCF_000700745.2 Antrostomus carolinensis | reverse complement strand
AGCTCATCCCACAGTCGCTGCACTGGTAGGGGGTCTCCCTGGCGTGGTTCCGTAGGTGACTCAAGAGGGTCGAGCTCTGTTTGAAGGTCTGCCCACACTGGGGACACTGGTACGGAGCCTCCCCGATATGGACACGTAGGTGGCTGATGAGACACGACCTGTTCCTGAAGCTCTTCCCACAGTGGGGACACTGGTGAGGGATCTCCCCAGTTTGGATGTTCTGGTGACGGATCAAACCTGAGCTCTCAGAGAAGCTCTTCCCACAGTCACTGCACTTGTAG
>NW_010346785.1:0-281 GCF_000700745.2 Antrostomus carolinensis | reverse complement strand
CAACACTAGTGAGAAAGCTACACTGATTAAATCACACTGCTCTCCAGTGCTGGCTCCACAATAATTGCCTAAGCAGCTGCTTCAATAAGGAACTATTTATTTATTTTTCTACAGGATTTGCAGCTTTAGTGACACTATAATTACAGCAAAGATACACAAGTCACTTAAATTACCGTAGTAATTAAACTAGACTAATGTGCTGTAATTATTTCTTCCAAGACAAACAGTAAGTTTTCTAGCATCGCTTATTTCTTTGTAACGTCCTAGCAAACATCTTCAGC
>NW_010346784.1:0-281 GCF_000700745.2 Antrostomus carolinensis | reverse complement strand
CAGCCAGCCACGACCACAGCAACTGCCTGGGCGTGTGTGCACGGCGGCACACGGCACGGCCACCCGCTGACCACCCGCACGCAGGGCACGGCAACAAGGTCTCCATTGAGTGTGGCAGGACGAGGGGAGCTGGGGGCTGGTGTTACCCAGCACCACACCGCACACGTGGCGGCTGGCATGGCTCCTGGGGCTCAGCAGACTTCACTAGGTGCCGGGACAAATGGTCTGGCCAGAAGCTCAGGCTGGAACTGGGGATGGGCAGAGCAGGGAGGATGCAAACG
>NW_010346783.1:0-281 GCF_000700745.2 Antrostomus carolinensis | reverse complement strand
AATCCAAACCATTCTATGATGATTCTATGAACATGAAAATGACTGAGTAATTACATCAGAAGTTTTAAATCAATGACAAACATCTGTCTAAAGGCAGCAGGAGAAGACGCGGGATAGGATAGTCTATTGCATTTTATACAATGTACATAGTTTGCCTTTAATCTTGCCATTAAACATTTTATTGTTAATACAATAAAAATGTGTTTCACACATTTGCCTTTCACTTAACAATCAGGTATGCAAGCAGCAGTTGTAAACTAAGGATTGTTCTTTACAAAGAC
>NW_010346782.1:0-281 GCF_000700745.2 Antrostomus carolinensis | reverse complement strand
CCCTCTTTCAGTTTAGAGACATTAATCAAGGCTCTGCAAGAGCAAAAGTGAATGCAGAGCTTGTGAACATCATCACAGATGGCATCTGCACAGCGTGCCACGCCCTGACCAATGGCTGCACCATCTTGGGCTTCCCAACATCACATGAAGGATTCTACAATTTGCTACCGCTCTTGCTATGTTAATAACAAAACCATTGTCTCCCTTGAAAATGCTCATGCCTTTCTCATTGCCTTCCCCAAAGAGCCAGCACTCTGTGCTTCAACGCAGGCCTAGCCGCC
>NW_010346781.1:0-281 GCF_000700745.2 Antrostomus carolinensis | reverse complement strand
GCGGGTGGGTGCTCAGGGTGACACCCCTCTCCCATGGCAACCCCCATTGTGGTGACGGGGATGGGGACACCCCCTCTCCCATGGGGACCCCCGTCCGGGTGATGGGGACCCCGTTAGTAGAGACGTGACCTCGTTAGCGCGGGTGGCACCTCGTTAGCACCCTGGGGGAGGGGTCTGGGGGGGTCAGGAACCCCCGTTCCTATTGAACCCGTTATTGAGGGGAGCACACACGTGAGCTGGGGGCACACACATGTTCTGGGGGTGCACACGTGTGTTGCCAT
>NW_010346780.1:0-281 GCF_000700745.2 Antrostomus carolinensis | reverse complement strand
CTGTAAATGCTGTACAATTGAGGTCAATGAATAAAAACAGTCTTCTCTACAGGTGGGTTTCCCTGAAAAGCTAAAAGAAACTTGTACTACAGAAGTAGAGAAATTTATATCTCACTGTGGATTGGGCTGAGAACTATAACTTTCTTATCCTTTTTAAATTCTTCAGTTGATCTTTGAGATGATGTCTGTTATCAGTCAGTGATTTCTTCCCAACATCCAGTTCCAGGTAAATGCTAGAGCCAGACTCCAGTTTTGCTGTGAGATGAGGTGCAGGAAAACAT
>NW_010346779.1:0-281 GCF_000700745.2 Antrostomus carolinensis | reverse complement strand
ACCATCCTGCCATGGTGTGTGCTGTGCCATGCACTGTCTTGCCCATGGCATGTGCCACACCAAGCACCATCCTGCCATGGCGTGTGCCATACCATTGTGCCATGTGCCAAGCACCATCCTGCCAGGACATGTGCTATGTGCCATCATGCCCTGTGCCATGCACCATCCTGCCTGTGGTGCCTGCTGTGTGCCCGTTGCCTTGCCGTGCCGGCTGTGCCATGCAACGTCTTGCCCCCATGGTGTGTGCCGTGCCATTGTTCCTGGTGCCATGCACAATCCTG
>NW_010346778.1:0-281 GCF_000700745.2 Antrostomus carolinensis | reverse complement strand
TGAGCTGGGACTGTCCCACCGTGTGCTCCTGGGGACACTGAGCCCAAAGGGGTTGGTGGGCATCATCCCCCCGGGTACGGTGCTGCAAGTTGGGGTCCCTGGCAGAGGCTGGGGTTGGGGTCACCTGCCTGGTCGGCTCACAGGAGCTGGGACCCCCACCCAGCTCTTTTCTCCCTCCAGGGCTTCAAGGGGAAGACGGGGCACCCAGGTCTCCCAGGACCAAAGGTGAGTGATGGGGACACTCATTGGTGACAACTCATGGGGGCACTGGGGACACTCAT
>NW_010346777.1:0-281 GCF_000700745.2 Antrostomus carolinensis | reverse complement strand
TAACACATCTGAAATCATACAATTATCAATCACTACAACACTGAACTGTCATCCCAGAGTCTGCGACAGCTGATGAACCTTAAAACAACAGAGAACTGGAGAACTCATGTCCGGATTCATGTTTCTCCAAACTCCCTTTGAAAACAGGCTCAGCTATCATATATGGTCAAATTGCCAAGCCAAAAGGACTTGAATAGTTTTTGATGCAGAAAACATCTGGGCTGATTGTCAATCATTCCATTCAAGTAGAGCTAGAACTTGGCCAGAGTTCGAACTCTAAT
>NW_010346776.1:0-281 GCF_000700745.2 Antrostomus carolinensis | reverse complement strand
GCGGAGGGGAGGACGGAGGGAAGGGCGGAGTGAGGGGCGGAGGGAAGGGCGGAAGGGAGGGCGGAGGGAAGGGTGGAAGGGAGGGCGGAGGAAGGGGCGGAGGGAAGGGCGGAGGGGGGAGGAAAAGCGGAGGGGGGAGCTGGAGCAGACGGTTTGGTACCCTCCTCTCCCTGTTTTGGACCAGGAATATGTAATTGACAAATAGAAGGGGGACGCGGATAGGGAGAAGATGCGGCAGAATCCACAGAAGTCTCAAAATTTGGCTTTGGACCCATTAGTTT
>NW_010346775.1:0-281 GCF_000700745.2 Antrostomus carolinensis | reverse complement strand
GAGTTTTCTCTTTGACCTTTTTCTACAGCCTTTTCCTCGACGATACAGTAAACAAGTAAAGAACTGTAATCCTCTGTGCCATAATGATGATAAACAGAAAATAACAGTGATTTTTATTCTGCTTGAGTAACAAGCAGAGCGTACTCAATTCGGATGCCAGGCAAACTCAGATGCTTCTTTTTCCCAAGTCATCCTGTAGGTCTTCCAGTCTCAAAATGGAAAGATCGTGTCTATGTGACTGGATCACTGAAAACATAACTCACAAGCCAAACTTCTGACCA
>NW_010346774.1:0-281 GCF_000700745.2 Antrostomus carolinensis | reverse complement strand
ACAAAGCTGGTGGTGAAAGGGCTGGAAGGAATGTCCTGTGAAGAGTGGCTGAGGGCTCTGGGTTTGTCTAGTTTGGCAGCTGAGGGGCAACATCTCTACAGCTTCCTGGGATCCAGTGACAGGACGCATGGAAATTATTCAAAGCAGCATCAGAGGAGGTTTGGACTGCACGTTAGGAAGCATGTCTTTACCGAGAGAGGGTGGTTAAACACTGGATCAGGCTTCCCAGAGAGGCAGCTGATGCCCCAACCCTGTCACTGTTTAAGAGGCATTTGGACAAT
>NW_010346773.1:0-281 GCF_000700745.2 Antrostomus carolinensis | reverse complement strand
AAGGCTTCAGGACTGACAGGTATCACATCTCTGTTCCAACTGGTTTTGGTGTGTGGAGCTGGCTTCAGTTTAACTGTAAGTAGCAGAAGGAACTGTAGCAGTTTCTAAGGACTGAGTGCTGTTGGCTGATCTGGTGAGCTTTGGTTTTAACTTCCTACAGCTGAAGTGTAACACTTTGCTCTAGGTTTCAGTCAAGTGTTTTGCTGCTGTATAGAGGGAGATAGTTTTGGTACTTGTAAATGTGTTAGTGTGCAAGTCTGATGTGACAGCAGTAGCCCTCA
>NW_010346772.1:0-281 GCF_000700745.2 Antrostomus carolinensis | reverse complement strand
CCATCCCGTTCTGTGCCCACCAGTGTCCCCCCATCCCGCCCCCCAGACGGCGCAGCCCGTGGGGACAGGGGACCCCGCAGGTGACAGTGGCACAGATATTGCTGAGAAAACACCGGGGCTTCCCCAGATTCTACCCATTTGGCCCCAGAAAATCATGTTGGGAGGAGTTTTGGATGATGACACCTCTGGTGTCACCGTCATGATCGGCCACGGTGGGACCTATGGGGACTTATGGGACCTGTGGGGACCAGTGGGACCTTTGGGGACCTATAGGACCTATG
>NW_010346771.1:0-280 GCF_000700745.2 Antrostomus carolinensis | reverse complement strand
CCCCCCCAGCAGCCTCCTCACCATCCCCATCCATCCCTGGTCCCACCACCATCACCGCTCTCCCCCCTCACTGTGGACCCGGCAGCACCCCGTGCCGCAGCAGGACCCCCCCATTTTGCATGTCCCCCCCTGTCCCCATCTCACCAGCAGGTTGACCGACTCGATGACGTCGATGAAGACCTCGTTCTTCTTGTACCTGATGCCCTCCGAGCGCCAGGACACGGCGTTGGTCACCGTGGTGGGGACGCGGGACTTGCCCGTCTCCAGCTTGTTGCCCTCT
>NW_010346770.1:0-280 GCF_000700745.2 Antrostomus carolinensis | reverse complement strand
CTGGACTCACCTTTTCCATGCAGCCACTTTCTCCTGATCTACAGAAGAACTGTGTAGTGGCTATTGGTTGATGCTGAGTTTTGCAGTATCAGTAAAATCAAGGTTCCTCTTTCTGTCTTGGGGATGGAGCAATATCTCTTTAACTTTCTTGGTATATGGCTGAGCATTGTTTGGCTGGAACATTTCAACTGCAGTACTAATTAGGACAAAGCTGGAAGATTTGGTGCTGTTTCAGTTTTGAGCCGTGGTACAATTCTGTAAGAATTCTGATTTAGTCCAA
>NW_010346769.1:0-280 GCF_000700745.2 Antrostomus carolinensis | reverse complement strand
CATGAGGTGAGCACAGCCCCACCTCTCCAGCCTGTCATTCAAATGCACAGGTGACCCCCAGTGAATTATACAGCTTGTTCTTTTTTGGGCAGTGGGTTTTTCAGCGGTGACTTTCCTGCAGACTAGCTGAGGTTCTTGCAGCCCTATTTGTCCTATAGGAAGGACTTGATGGTGGAGCCCATTAAAAATTTCTCATAGACTACATTTGCAGAGGTGAAGTTTCTGAACTTCTGTATTCCACAAAGTCAGAAGAAACTGTAGCTGCTCCAAAATAGAATCA
>NW_010346768.1:0-280 GCF_000700745.2 Antrostomus carolinensis | reverse complement strand
CATTCTATGATTCCATGATTCTATGAAATTTAATCCAGATAAATTCACTCTGTCTTCAACCTGACCTAGATTAACTCTTGTGTGGCTGCCATGTGTTGTTTTGGGAACAGGAGTTGTTGAACTGTTTGCAGGGTGTTGTGCAGTCCCTGCAAAAGGAGCAGGGTGGCAGGGCAGACATCTCAAAAAGGACATTTTTGTAGGTGATGCTACCTTGTCTATGGATGGTACCATCCTGGTCCTTGCTGGGAAAAGAGCCTGCTGGTGGTATTTTTGATGGACT
>NW_010346767.1:0-280 GCF_000700745.2 Antrostomus carolinensis | reverse complement strand
TCAGAATGTCTGTGTGTCTGTTCTTGTGTCCATCCCTCTGTGTTTGTCCCTCTATATGTCTGTCTGTCCGTCCCTATGTCTGTCTGTCTCTGTCTATCCATACGTCTAAGTGTCCGTCTGTCCGTCCATCTGTGTTTGTCCATCCATCTGTCCAAGTATCTGTGTGTCCATTGGTCTGTCCATTGCTGTGTCCACATGTCAGTCTGTCCATTTGTCCATTTTTCCATCCATGTGTCCGTCTTGTCTGTGTCTCCGTCTGTCCATGTGTCTAAGTGTCCAT
>NW_010346766.1:0-280 GCF_000700745.2 Antrostomus carolinensis | reverse complement strand
TTCATTTGCAGGGGATAGGAAGGGAAAGTAGGAACAGAGCTTATGAGGGACTGAACTTTGCTGACTTTAGAGTGACTAGTAAGTGGCATATTATTTTCCAAGTAATTCTATTCAGATCCACAAGAGAATTGGCGGGGTCTCTCTCCACACGCACACCCCCCTGCCCCGCCACCCCCGTAGCTCTGTCTGTGATGTCACAGCCATGACCTCACATCAGAACTCTGTGAGGTTGGGCACTGTGGGCTGTAAGCTGTGGGCTGTGGAAGGAGCTCGCAGTATG
>NW_010346765.1:0-280 GCF_000700745.2 Antrostomus carolinensis | reverse complement strand
TTGTCGCTGACTCGATACGGAGAGTTAATTAAGAGTGAATTTTCCAGACAAAGCTTCCGTGGCTGCCCCAGTAACAGGGACCCCAATACCTGCCCCCCATCATCTTGGGATGGAGAACTCGGGGTACCCCGTGCCCAGCATCACCCCCACTCCAGCAGCTCCCAGTTAAGGGCAAGGGGAAGGACCAGTCACTAGAAAGTGCAACTGGTGGCAAAGAGTTCAGTCGCTTGCTGAACAAAAGGTGTCCAGCCTTTAGGATTGGTATATGCATTGTATTATT
>NW_010346764.1:0-280 GCF_000700745.2 Antrostomus carolinensis | reverse complement strand
CGGGGAGGCCGAGGAGCCCGAGTGGGTGCGGACGGAGCGGGAGCAGTTCCGGGAGTTCCGGGACAGGAACCGGGACGGGCGGATGGACCAGGAGGAGACGCGGGACTGGATCCTCCCCGCCGACTACGACCACGCCGAGGCCGAGGCCCGGCACCTCGTCTACGAGTCCGACCAGAACAAGGTCAGCACCCGCCTCCACTTAATGAACTGCTCATTAATTAAAACTCTGCATTTCCAGAAAGTTCCCGCGGGATTCATTTTGGGTAGAGAAAAGGGGAAA
>NW_010346763.1:0-280 GCF_000700745.2 Antrostomus carolinensis | reverse complement strand
TTTTTTTTCCCCCCTCCCCATGACTCTTTCTCATCGATATACCAGTTCTCCCCAGAGTTTCTCATTATTGGTCAGACACTGTGACATCCAGGTTACACCCTCCAGTGTTTCTTTCATCTCCAAGCTATAAGAGAGCAATTACAGCTTGGTATCATCATGCTGAATTCACATCTTCAGTCCAGCAACGAGTCAACACAATACGCAAAGATGTACAAATTACCAAACATGGCATTTTTGGAAGCCCAGCTTCACTGCGTGCGTTGGACCATGGAATTTCTTG
>NW_010346762.1:0-280 GCF_000700745.2 Antrostomus carolinensis | reverse complement strand
CCCCAGTGCCAGCACATCCTTCCTGTCTGCACCCGCTTCCTCGCCAGTAAACCGCAGCCTCCGCTCCCCGACCGCAGCACCAACCCTTGGCACCGGTGCCCGGCTCACCGCGGCGCTGGGACCTCCATCCCGGGGGTCCCGGGGAATCACCGGTGCAGGATGCGGCCCCGGGAGGTACCGGTGTCACCAAGGACAGAACTGAGATGTCACGGTGGAAACCGGGGATGGCAGATGGTTTTGTTTGTCCCAGTGGGTGATGCCACCTCGGTGGGTGATGCCG
>NW_010346761.1:0-280 GCF_000700745.2 Antrostomus carolinensis | reverse complement strand
TTTTTTTTTTCTGTAAATATTGTGCTCGTTTAATAGTTCCCCTATGTCTTGTATATAAACACTGAGGAGTGTGAAGATTACACTATTTATTAGCTGAATTGTGGGTTGCAGGGTTTGATTTTCACTTTAGGAAAAAATGTAAGCAATTTAGGAGAGGAAAAAAATAAAAGGAAAACGCCTGTGCGTCTTGGAGGGAGAAAGAGGCTGCCAGAATTTCATTGACAAAGCTGGACAATCAAGTCCAGCTTATGTGAAATCAAGCTTCTCTCTCTCTCTCTCT
>NW_010346760.1:0-280 GCF_000700745.2 Antrostomus carolinensis | reverse complement strand
GCAAGAGGAGGTCTAAAGAAAACATTGGACCGATACTTGTTGAAGATAATCACCTGACAAATTGTGATGAAGAAAAAGGAGAGGTATTGAATGCATTTTTTGCCTCAGACTTTAATAATAATGATAGGCCTTGGGCTGCCTAGTCCCCTACGCTGGAGGACCCTAAGTGTGGGAAGAGTAACGTTCCTTTTGTAGATGCTGAAATTGTAAAGGATGAGCTTTACCAGCTGAATGTTCACAAGTCTGTGAGGCCTAATGGGATTCATCCCAGAGTACTGAA
>NW_010346759.1:0-280 GCF_000700745.2 Antrostomus carolinensis | reverse complement strand
AGGGTGTGAGGGAAGACCCAGGAAACTACAGAGCTGTTAGTCTAACCCCAGTTCCTGGAAATATTAAGGAGAAGATTACAATGGGTACTATTGAAAGGCATTTCAAGAACAATGCAATCATCAGGCCCAATCAACATGGGTTCACAAAGAGAAAATCCTGTTTAATTAATCTGATGTCCTTCTATGATAAGGTCATGCACCTAGTGGATGAATAGAAGGCAGTACACATAGTTTTCTGGATTACAGTAAGACTGTCCCTCACAGCATCCTTCTGGACAAG
>NW_010346758.1:0-280 GCF_000700745.2 Antrostomus carolinensis | reverse complement strand
CATGTACAGTATTTAATATTCCATTCTATTCTGTTTATTATATTATATATTCTATTATTTTCTTTTTCTATTCTATTTATTATATCAGATTTTATTTTATTTTATTATTTTTATTATATGATATCATATTTTTAATGATATATAACTCTATCTTACTATTTAATAATTCTAAATATAATTATATTATCTTTATCGTATTGTATCATATTTATTAATATTGAATTATTTTCTATTTCATTCTATTACATTATTATAAACACAAATTTTATCATCTAGTATA
>NW_010346757.1:0-280 GCF_000700745.2 Antrostomus carolinensis | reverse complement strand
TTAACCAAAGCGAGCTCGTTTTACCTTCTGTCCTCTGAAAAGTTTGCCCTTTCTTCTGGGCACGCTAGGGTATCTGCTGCACTCTGAGGGGTTGCAGGCAAAACTGGAGGTGCCTACAAGATGAATGCTAGAATTAGCAGGCGGCAAGAGATGATTTGGAGTGGTAAGAAACTGTTTGCCAAACTGCCACCTTAGCTCTCCAGAGTAGATTCCTTTGACTGGTGTGCATCAGCCACATTTCACACAGTCCCACCACTCCCCCAAAACAGACTCAATGAAG
>NW_010346756.1:0-280 GCF_000700745.2 Antrostomus carolinensis | reverse complement strand
CATTTTCTTGCCTGACAAGCCCTGTTTGTCCCATCTTTACCCACAGTGATATGAAGTACATCAAGTTGCAAGAAGTCAAAAGAATAGCTAACCTTGCTTCAGATGTTGTTTGCTCTGGACACATTAAAACAAAAGTGAATGGCTTCTCACATGGTCTCACCAGACATCTGAGAGGAAGAAAAAACCCCAAAAAACCAACAAACTAGAAACCACCTGACCAAAGCAATTCCTACCTTGGCCTCAATCTCCATGGTTTATGACATAAAAAGAAACATGTTTT
>NW_010346755.1:0-280 GCF_000700745.2 Antrostomus carolinensis | reverse complement strand
ACCAGAGCAGAGTAGAGGGGTAGAATCACCCTTGCAAACTGCATATGAAAGGGAAGGCAACCTCCCTGCCTCAGAAGGGAACCAAGAACTTCAGGAGTGATCTCTGGACTCCCAGAAAGCAGCAAGAAGCTGAGCCAGACTCTGGTGGACCCTCATGTACATTCTGTGGGAACTGGACACAGAGGAGAAGTTATTTCCACAGAAAACCAAAGCCAAGACCCTGCTGAAGTGCTTCTGTAGCTATCTGGTACCTTTTCTCCTCTGAAAGAAAAAAAAAAAA
>NW_010346754.1:0-280 GCF_000700745.2 Antrostomus carolinensis | reverse complement strand
TGATTTGTTGCTTAAATGTCTAAATTAGACATGTAAGGATTTTGCTGAATGATTGTTTTCATCATGGTGTTCTGGGTCTGATTTGGAAAGGTTCACAATTTGGAAAGAATTGCCAACAAGATGCTTTGTTCTGCCACCTCTCCAGCAGTTTGGTCTGCTCATCAGTCTCCTGGGCTTGCCTGAACGGGTGAGCTTTGCAGTGCATTATTGCTACTTCAGCAGGGAACTGGATGCTCCCAAAGCTGTCCCTATTTGATTGGAGATGCTGATTCCTTGCAGA
>NW_010346753.1:0-280 GCF_000700745.2 Antrostomus carolinensis | reverse complement strand
AATATTTAATTTTACAGATTGCTCCTTTCTTAACTAGCTGAAGGTAGAAATTTGATCCTCATGAAAGGAAACGTTTTTTGAAACAGGGAGTGAAGCAGAGTTATATAATCTATCAGTTGTTTGAATCTGTCCTTTTAAACAAAAGCTTTTCCTCCCTATATTGTAGGAAACAGCTTTGTAAAATTCAAGAGTACATATATGGATTGAAATGTCTGAGATGTATGCATTTTAATAATAAAAAGTGTCCTGAGTTTTGCCAGGATAGAGTTAATTTTCTTCT
>NW_010346752.1:0-280 GCF_000700745.2 Antrostomus carolinensis | reverse complement strand
AGCACAGAGGTGACACCGTGGTGGTGGCCACCACTTGGTGACCGTCACCACCGGAGCTGGCGCTGCCCCACGATGTCCCATCGACCTGCTGGTGGCTTTGACACGTCGGGTTCCCACTTGGCCGAGCGGTGACATCGTTGGTGACGTCACCACCTGTCCCTTGTTGGCTTTGGCGGGTGCCACCGGTGTCACCCCCCTCCCGGTGACACAACCGTGACGTCATGGTGGTCCCGGTGGCCACCGTCTGTTGGGTGGGACACGGGGGGTCGGGGGCCACGCT
>NW_010346751.1:0-280 GCF_000700745.2 Antrostomus carolinensis | reverse complement strand
ACGATGTCCCCATGATGTCCCCATGTCCCCACACCCCCCTTTGTCCCACCACAAACCCATCACCCAGCGGTGCCACCACGATGTCCCTCCATCTCCTCCTGTCCCTGCACACGATGTCCCCACGGTGTCCCCCCCACTCTGACCATGTCCCCACGCTGATGTCCCCACCGTGTCCCCCCCAGAACACGGGTCACCCCGAGGCGGTGGCCGCCATCTTCACCTTCTTGGACACCAACCAGGACCGGCGCATCTCCTTCGACGAGTACTGGCAGCTGGTGGC
>NW_010346750.1:0-280 GCF_000700745.2 Antrostomus carolinensis | reverse complement strand
AGTTGGAAAGAAATGCTAACGTGTTCTTCAGTTCTGACACAGCAAACAAACAAGCACAAATAATTCTTCATGTCTGGAAGTGAAAAAGGAATGCAATATCATTCTCTGGGTGGGAAGGCATATTTATTATTTCAATATGGAATTTATTCTGGTTGATGGATGTAGACCAAGAGAAGAAAAATCAATAGTCTTGCATGTATTCAGTTTGAGCAATGATGATTTCACTCTGAGCAAGGTCATAGAAGTGAGAAAACTTGGATTTTTTAAAAATATATATATA
>NW_010346749.1:0-280 GCF_000700745.2 Antrostomus carolinensis | reverse complement strand
GAGCTTTCTGACACCACCTGCACCTCCATAATGGGGAGAGATACCACTTTCTGCAAGATAGATACATACAGATATCTACATACATACAGATAAACTTAGCTAGAGCTGTAGATATCAAGACATCTGACTATGTAAGTCTGTCTATCTCCTATATCTAGATACAGATATGGATATTGATATCCCAATATCCTATCTATCTCCAAGTAGACAGATATCTAACTAGCTAGCTCTATATAGATATTTATGTCTATCTATATATCTAAGTAGATAAAGGTATCTA
>NW_010346748.1:0-280 GCF_000700745.2 Antrostomus carolinensis | reverse complement strand
TGATACTGGATTCTCTTCTTGATATTTTTAGTAGAGAGTTTACTGTTGTTTTTCCCTTTCCTTTCCCTTTCCCCTTCCCCTTTCCTTTTCCCTTTCCCTTTCCCCTTTCCCCTCTCCCCTCTCCCCTTTCCCCTTTCCCCTTTTGACATGGTTTAACCCCAGCCAGCAAATAAGCACTAGACATTTGCTCCTCTCCCCACAGTGAGATGGGGGAGAAAATAGGGAGTGTAAAAATGAGAAAACTCGTGGGTTGAAATAAAGACCATTTAATAGGTAAAGC
>NW_010346747.1:0-280 GCF_000700745.2 Antrostomus carolinensis | reverse complement strand
AAGACCAGCCAATTCACATGGCAGCATCTACAGCAGGAGTTACTAACGAGTCTCCACAAGGGCTTTTACTTCATTGAAATTTCAGGGTACACCCAGAAGACCAAGAAGTGTCCGTAGAAACCCCCCAGTGCCTGCTGCTCATTTCCAAAGCAGATGTGGCAGCACGCTGGCTGGCCAGGGGAGGGGATCTCTCTGCCCCTCGTCTGCAGAACGGCCGCGCTGCCAGCGATGAACTCTCTGGGAGCACTCAGCCTGCCAACAATTTAATTTGGTGATGCCA
>NW_010346746.1:0-280 GCF_000700745.2 Antrostomus carolinensis | reverse complement strand
AGCTGCACACACTCAAGTCATGTCTTCATCCTCAGTGATCTTCCAGCCCACAGCATGCAAAAACTGATAGTGAAACAGGACAGCGGAGATGGCTTTGCCTGCTTCTCTTAGAAACTCCTACAGTTGTTGTGCCCAGCTCCCCAGTGTTCACTTCTGTTTGAGCTGCTTATAGCCCCAGGGTTTTTACTGTCACCCTGTGCCCCTTTCTGATCAGCATCATACTCCATATTTCTTCATGTATCTCACCTTTGAGGGCTACTGCTGTCACATCAGACTTGCA
>NW_010346745.1:0-280 GCF_000700745.2 Antrostomus carolinensis | reverse complement strand
TGTCGCTGCGAGGGAAAGTGCATAGGCCAGGCGTGTTCGGGCAGAAGCAGCCGGCTGGAGCATTTGGCTGCCGGCGCAGTGCTCTTCTGTGCGGCAAGTAAGACGCCGGCTCGGCTCCGGCAGAATGAAAGCGCCGCATTGGTACGAAGAGCATAAGCATGAAGGCAGGGCACCGAGCTGCTGTGCACATCGCACAGGCTGCGAGGGGAAGCGTGGCTGTCACTCGCTTCTCTGCGCATTCACGTTAGCAGCTGAACACAGAAAGTTCCACTTGCAGCTA
>NW_010346744.1:0-280 GCF_000700745.2 Antrostomus carolinensis | reverse complement strand
AAAAACTGATTTAATTAAGAAGTTACATAAATTGATCTTGGTTAAAATGTCTTAACACTAAACAGTCTTTTTTAATATCTACAAGTTAATCTCTGTGGTCTTAACAACTTCATCCTGTCATATATCTTCATATATCTTCAAAACAAGTTGCTAGCTGCAGGTGACACACAAGAACGTGGTGGGTGCAACATGAGTGTACTTTACAAAAGTCTTTTCTATGTATAAGAATGATTTGTGTAGACTATATACACATATTTGATTAATTGTTTTATATATAATA
>NW_010346742.1:0-280 GCF_000700745.2 Antrostomus carolinensis | reverse complement strand
CTTTTTCTATAAACTGCAATTTAGATTTCGAAACTTTTAGCCCTTTGAGACTAAGGAAGTTTAACAACTTTATACTTCCCTTTCTAACTGATTCTTCCTCTTTTCCTGCTATTAGCAAATCATCCACATACTGAATTAAGGTGGTCCCTTCCACAGGGAACCTTTCGACTGTTCTTTTATTAATTTCTCTCAAATAATGTACTAACCTATAGCTCCCATCCGATTTTTGAGCAGGTAGTATGGGAGTATTAAAGGGTGACATACAAGGTTCAAACAAACC
>NW_010346740.1:0-280 GCF_000700745.2 Antrostomus carolinensis | reverse complement strand
AGGTGTGTATTCATAAGAGGCAGAATCTGACTAGAGTCAGAGCTGTATTTACCCAGCCCTGCTGTCTTCTGAGACCTTTCCAAGTGAATACTGTAACAAAGGAGGAAGTTTTCTTTTATTAAGTCCCAACCTATTTATATTACAGGCAGAGCTGGTGATGCTGGCAGGCCCTCCATCTGTCCTGTCCCTATGGATGTATAATCCTGCAACAATGCACAATCATCCAGCACTGCATGTGCAGAAAGCTCAAACCATCCCAGACCCAACCAGTTCACCTGCA
>NW_010346739.1:0-280 GCF_000700745.2 Antrostomus carolinensis | reverse complement strand
CCATGAGGTTTGGAGACCGTGATGGTCACCATGGGGTTCATGATGGTCACCATGGGGTTGGGAGACCACGCTGGTCCCCATGGTTGGGGGGATTCTTCTCACATGTCCTCTCTGCCCACCACAGGCCACGGAGGAGCCGCCCACCCCCGCCGAGAACCTCCGACCCTTCAACCTGGTCATCCCCTTCACGGTGCAGAAGGGCGAGATCACAGGTAGGGGGTGGCTGGAGATGTGGGGGTGACCATGGACCTCTCTGGGGGGCACCATTGTCCTCTGCCAC
>NW_010346738.1:0-280 GCF_000700745.2 Antrostomus carolinensis | reverse complement strand
ATCTACTGGGTCTACTTGAAAGTTTGTGTGATAAAAAAGACTTGCCAAAGGAGGAGGGAGGTCCGAGAGTGTGAGGGAGAGCTCCACTAAGCTTGTGGGAGCCCTGCCCTGGCCTCCTCTGGGTGTCAGTGGGAGCAGCCACCCCATGGGCTGTGTGAGACCCAGCAAGATGAGTCCATGGGAGAGGTTCTGCCTAGGTCACTTGACAGATGGTGGGTGACTCCTTGCAGGCACAAGGCTCTGTATCAGGGTAGAACATTTTGGATGGGATGTTTAGAGG
>NW_010346737.1:0-280 GCF_000700745.2 Antrostomus carolinensis | reverse complement strand
GCACTTCTGGCTGGTTATTTGCTCTCTATATCACTTCCCCTCAGGGGGCTCAAAGAAATCAGCAAATCTCCCCCAGCAGAGCTACGAATCCTGAGCCCGATTCATTCAGGCGCAGCGGGGCAGCCGGGGATTAACCAGAGGGGGAATGCTGTGAATTCCTGCGCGCTCTTTCTTTCCCCGGCGCAGCTGGTGGCGGGGACACTGCCAGATGAAAGCGGGGCTGTCAGCAGCCATCAGCCTGGCTCCGGTGGCTGCATTCCAGGGGATGGGTTGGCCTCAG
>NW_010346736.1:0-280 GCF_000700745.2 Antrostomus carolinensis | reverse complement strand
AGAGCATCTCCTTCCACATGCTTCTCATCTTCTTCGTCGTCTTTCTGCTCGTCGCTGACTACATGAAGCGCAGAAAGCCAAAGCACTTCCCTCCTGGCCCCTTCTCCCTGCCCTTTATAGGGAACATCTACCTGATGAACATGAAAAATCCCCAACTTCTGATGCAGAAGGTACAAGGGTGGTGGTCATTGCGGGGAAGGAGATGGAGGGGATTGAAGCCACACAAACTTTGTAGTGTGGAGAGAGGGATAAACCCAAACCCCATGGCCCATGAGGAGAC
>NW_010346735.1:0-279 GCF_000700745.2 Antrostomus carolinensis | reverse complement strand
AGGGACACCACAAATCAGGGGCTTGGGCAGATGGCAGCTACTCAGCAACCCTGCTCCATGGTTCAACCCAGCCAGCGCTTCCCCTCACTGACACACACACCACTTCCCATTTCCACAGTGGCTGCTGCTGGTCTCCCTGGAAATCGATGGCATTAACCCCACAGGAGTGCCACGCACGGTGCTGCGGTGCACAGCAGTGAGCCAGTCCTGGTGGGCTGCCAGCAAAACACAGGCAGGAAGGATGGGAACTGCCCCAGAATTTCATTTCCATGCTCGAGG
>NW_010346734.1:0-280 GCF_000700745.2 Antrostomus carolinensis | reverse complement strand
CCCCTTGTCCTGTCACTACAGTGACATCTAACTAGTTCTGCCCTTCTGTTGATCAGGTACCAAAGACCTTCAAACTGCAATTCAGCAACATATAACATGGCAGCTCCTGAACTCCATTAACTACAGAGCATCTGCTGCTGATTCAGAAGATTCAGAAGAGTTGTTGCACTACAAGGCATTGCTTCAGACTTGACAGCTCTTCACTGATAGGAGCAGCAAGCCTACAAACCAATAGCAATGAGGAAACATCTCTGCTACAATTAGTGAATATTACTGTCAG
>NW_010346733.1:0-279 GCF_000700745.2 Antrostomus carolinensis | reverse complement strand
TAATGGAAAAGAACCAAGATACGGTGCTAGTGAAGTGCAGGATTCATAAGCTTGCACAGTAATATGAGGCTGGTGTACTGATTTACTCAGAAGGAATTAGAACTGAAATCCCAACACACCGTATCTGACTAATACCTAGCAAAGTATTTTCATCAATGTTTTTCTGTAGGAACAAAAACTATTTTGACAAGCCATGTATAAGGAATTGCACAGCCTCTAAGATTTTGAAATGCTGAAAATATTTTTAAATGTGTAAATTTTCCAATTTAAAAATATTAC
>NW_010346732.1:0-279 GCF_000700745.2 Antrostomus carolinensis | reverse complement strand
CCACATGGTCCCACTGTGGGTCAAATCACCATAAAAACCAACCCCACCCAGGTTCTCTCTCAATGAAAAGAGCCCTGAGCCATTCGGTGAGTGCCTGGGAGCCTGTTCCAGAGAGGCACCACTACTTTTATAAGAGGGGTTAACTTCTGACTGCCTTCGCTTGAGGAAAGGAAAACCAAGTCCCCAGGGGGACTGAATCTATCTAATAACCTGAATCTATTTAATAAAGAGGATAAGAAGAGGATAAAACACCTGCCTCTTTGTTGAGAGGCACTGGTG
>NW_010346731.1:0-280 GCF_000700745.2 Antrostomus carolinensis | reverse complement strand
CTGGTGTGTCCTTGTCTCCACCGGAGCTCCACGACCCCTCTGGGTTTGCCTGGTCCAGGCTGGGAGCCAGATCCTGAGCGTGCCATGTCCCTGCCAGGTCTCTCCGGGGATGAGAAGGGCTCAGACCCCAGACGTGGGGCGTGTGCCAGGCTGTGCCATGGGGCTGTGCTGGCTTCACCATCCCGTTAGAGATGTGGGATGGGGGATGTGCCAGGCAGGGCGCTGGCAGTGCTGGGCACCTCTCTGATGGGGAAAGGCAGCAGCTCTCCAGGGAAAAGGC
>NW_010346730.1:0-279 GCF_000700745.2 Antrostomus carolinensis | reverse complement strand
GTAAGAGGACCTTAGGAATCGAATTCTGAAGATGAATTGAAAACTGGCTGAATACCTGAGCCCAGAGGATGGTAATCAGTGGCATGAAGACGAGTTGAATGCCAGTAACTAGTGTATCCCAGGGGTCAATACTGGGTCTGATCCTGTTTGACACCTTCACTGATGATCTGGTTGATGGGGCAGAGTGTACCCTGAGCAAGTTTGCAGATGACATGAAACTGGGAGGAGTGGCTGATACCCCAGAGAGTGGTGCTACCTTGACAGGCTGGAGAAATGGGC
>NW_010346729.1:0-279 GCF_000700745.2 Antrostomus carolinensis | reverse complement strand
CCAGTGCCGGTGAGGGTCCCTCAGTGCCAGTGAGGGTCCCTCAGGCTGGTGCAGCCCGGCAGCCTGAGGCAAGGTGACCACTGGTGGGGCTCTCTCAGCAGTTCCTCTCCCTGGATGACGTTGGTGACAGCAGCCAGGCCAAAGTGGAGATGAAGAAGGACCATCAGCCTCATGTAAGAGAAGCTGTTCTCCCCCATGTCTGTCCCTCCTTGTGTCACTGTTTCCCTGGATGGGTCCTGCCACCATCCCAGCTGGGCTCTGCAGTGACAGTACTGCCCA
>NW_010346728.1:0-279 GCF_000700745.2 Antrostomus carolinensis | reverse complement strand
CCATACCTGGAAGATATTCTGCAGCTCCTCCGTTACCCTGAAGGGATCAAGGTTGAGCACCAATGTCTCTAGCATGGTGTCCATGGTTCCCAGGGTCTGCAAGGAGGACAAAGAGTGGTGGCACCTTGATGTTCTCTGCCAGCTCGTGTCCCTGGCAGGAGATATTCAGGCCCCGTGACAACCAAGAATCCCCAGCAGTTCTGCAGACGTAGCAGATGCTCTCAGGAAACTTCATCTTCTGGCACTCCTCCTGGCAGCCACGGGACAGAGAGACAAAGA
>NW_010346727.1:0-279 GCF_000700745.2 Antrostomus carolinensis | reverse complement strand
GTCTGTGGTTCTATGATGACCCTTAACCCTGTAGCAAAAAGCTGCTGCAGATGGAGCTCTGAGGCCTGAGCCATGAGGCTCGTCACCACCAGGAGGTCCTCGCCACTTGCCTTCAGATGTTAACATGGGTTATGGGGAGACAGGACAAGTTCATGGAAGAGAAGCCCACTGGGAGTCACTCAATATACAGAAACCATCTCCCTTAGCCTCCAACAGTTGGAGAACACTGAAGGAACATGTCAGGTTTTCTTACTGCCTTCTCTGGAGACATCTCCTGGA
>NW_010346726.1:0-279 GCF_000700745.2 Antrostomus carolinensis | reverse complement strand
CCCTCCGCCGGCGCCGGCCTCAGGCTCTGGCTCGGTGTCGGTCTGGGGCTGGGCGGGCGTGGAGCTGTTGCCGCGGTCGGCGGAGGCCGGGGCGCTGGTGGCCAAGGTGGTGGCGGTGGACGCGGACGCGGGGCAGAACGCGTGGCTGTCGTACGAGCTGGCCAAGGCGACGGAGCCGGGGCTGTTCCGCGTGGGGCTGCACAGCGGCGAGGTGCGCACGGCGCGGGCTGTGTCGGAGAGGGACGCGGCCAAGCAGCGGCTGGGGGGCGGGGGGGAGGA
>NW_010346725.1:0-279 GCF_000700745.2 Antrostomus carolinensis | reverse complement strand
TTCACATTTACTTTCGAATGGAAGGAGTATTGGAGAACTTTTATTGCGTCTTGCTAAGCACTCTGCAGAGCTCCCGCACAACACTGGCATTCTCTGTGCAGCATTCAAACTGACCGAGGAAAGTACCTTACCACGTTCCTGCCTTTTCCATTCACATTAGCATTCAAATGGAAGGAGTTTTGGACGACTTTTTATCACGTCCTGCTACACTGTGCAGACTTCCGTGCAACTTCTAGAGCAAGATCGCCAATGTTTTCTGTACTGGCACAGTTTCTCCTT
>NW_010346724.1:0-279 GCF_000700745.2 Antrostomus carolinensis | reverse complement strand
CTGAGGAGGAGGGGACAGGCCCCTGGGGACCCTGGCACGACTCACCATCACGGGACATGCCCAGCGCCAGGCATTTCTGCAGGCGGCAGTGCTGGCAGCGGTTGCGGTTGGTGCGGTCGATCAGGCAGTTCCTCTGCCGGGAGCAGGAGTAGCTGGCGTTGTTCTGCTGGCTCCTCCGAAAAAAACCCTGTGTGGGATGGGGAGGTGTTGGGAACGTGCCCGGCGGGATGTCAGCCCCCACAGCCACCCGCCAGCCAGTACCCATCTCTGGGTGTCCCT
>NW_010346723.1:0-279 GCF_000700745.2 Antrostomus carolinensis | reverse complement strand
GGTTTAAACAAGCAGTATCTTGAGCCCAAGCTGTTCTACTAAGACCTTGCAAGAGCCTCAGCTCCTTAAGGGACGTGAGGAAATAAATTCATTCTGACACCAACACTCACAATTCCATATTCCAGCTGAAGCAATTTCAGAACAAAAGCACCATCTCGATGCATGACAGGACTGGGACAGGTTTCTGTCCTCTCTTATGGGCCACAATGTCACAGTTCATTGCTACTCATAAAAAGAGAACAATCTTCATGTTCTCATCAGAAAGGTGGTCTTAGAAAT
>NW_010346722.1:0-279 GCF_000700745.2 Antrostomus carolinensis | reverse complement strand
GCTTTTCCGTTTGGCACCAACCTGACCCCCGGGTTTGTGCAGCCCAATGCGAAGGCTTAGATTAAAATCTAGGGTTAGGGTTAGGGTTACACTTAGGGTTAGGGTTTAGAAAACCACAAAGCCCAGAGATCCAGGGACATTCCAGCTGAAAATGGCATGGACAGGACATTAGAAATCTGCCACAATATTGCTCCTTCCATGCTTTCCCTTTTGGCACCAACCTGGCCCCGGCTTCGTGCAGTCCAGTGCAGGCATTTAGCTTTCAAACTAGGGTTAGGG
>NW_010346721.1:0-279 GCF_000700745.2 Antrostomus carolinensis | reverse complement strand
TAACTATATTTTATATGTTCGCATATCAGTTGTGAAATCAGTGTCAAGTTTCAGACATGTCAACAGTTTTAATGTAGTTTGGCTAATCAAGTAGAGGTTGTTACTCAATGCCTTTTAATAATACTGAGTTTCACATTCCCAGTATAGACATGGATAAAGGGAACCTGCCAAAAACATTGCTCAGAAAAGTATTTTTGTGTGATTTCATGACTTGGAAATTTTTTCTCTTTTAGAGATTATATTCCCTAGAAACATTCAAGCTCAGGTTGGATGGGGCTC
>NW_010346720.1:0-279 GCF_000700745.2 Antrostomus carolinensis | reverse complement strand
GATGCAGGACCCTACATTTGCCCTTATTGAATCAGGTTCCTCTGCGTCCAGCTCTCCAGTGTGTCCAGATCTCGCTGAACCCATATCAGTCCTGTGGCTCCCTCTCTGTGGACCTGTCCCACACTGCCTTTCTTGCCTCTCTGCCTAATTCTGTTTCTCTCTGTCCATGCCTTTCAGCACAATTTCCAGAGGGTCCCGAAGGTCACAGAGCCCCCAGCCCCGCCAGGAGTGTGTCCGTCACTAGGATAAGGTGTTACAGTGTTGCGGCAATTTTAGCTT
>NW_010346719.1:0-279 GCF_000700745.2 Antrostomus carolinensis | reverse complement strand
TTTTTTTTTTCAGTGATTCAATTTTCCTGGGTTAAGAGTGATCAAGTTACTTTAAGTTGCTAGTTCAGATGAGGCTATAATTCTACTACACCTCACTATTGCCTAAAACAAGTAATTGTGGAATTCCCATGAGAGAATATACGCTCTGACTGAAAAGGGGAGAATACAATTAAATTAAAAGCAAGAGGGGCAAAACACAACCAAAGCACCGTTAATGTCAAAGTGCCAGTAATTTCATTTCAAATCCTCAAAGAACAATGCGTTATTAGTGAATCAAGT
>NW_010346718.1:0-279 GCF_000700745.2 Antrostomus carolinensis | reverse complement strand
TTGGATTTTAGAGTAATTTAGGAGACGAGATAAGCTGTAATGGTTGCATATTAGAGGTTAAAACTACAGCAGAAACTCATAACGTAAGGGTTCATTGCACTGAGGAAAACAGAACAAAGGAAAGCAACGCAGGAGCAGCCGGTGTAGGTGGCAACAAGGTGAGGATGGGCTATAGGAAGCTGAGAGGCTTTTATATTAACATCCACTTAAGCAGGTATCAAGCAGCATTCCTTCCCTTCGAGAGTGGCTTCTTAAAAAAAAAAAAAAAGATATTTTATA
>NW_010346717.1:0-279 GCF_000700745.2 Antrostomus carolinensis | reverse complement strand
CTGAGCATGATGTAAAGGGTATGGAATAAGGAGTGGATATTGTCCTGATTTTTAGCTGGAACAGAGCTAGGTTCCTTTTTAATAGCTAGAATAACACTGTGGTACGGTTTCGGCATAGGATTTATTATGAGAAGAGTATTAATAACACACCGGGATTTCAATTGTTGATAGAAGTCTAAGGACTTCATATTTTGTTAGTCTACAAGTGCAATGTGTAGAGACAGGGAGGAATATTGTAATCAGTAAGCCCAATTGGCATTTGGATATGCCAATGGGATA
>NW_010346716.1:0-279 GCF_000700745.2 Antrostomus carolinensis | reverse complement strand
CGTGCCATTAGCTCGGGTCCGCCTGCCCCTCGTTCGATACCGTTCGGCGAGTAGGACTGTTTACATAGCACATTGTTCAAAGTAATTCAATTTACAGGAATGATCTTTACTTCTAAATAAATAAAAAAAAATTAATACAGTTCTTTTGTTTGTGCATTTATATAAACTAGCTGGCACAAAGTCAGTTTACACTGTTCCCATCTGAAGTAAATTAGTGAAGTCTCTTAGCTAAGTCTGTATAATTTCAGCACAGAAACGTCCTCTCTAAGGCAGCTCCCC
>NW_010346715.1:0-279 GCF_000700745.2 Antrostomus carolinensis | reverse complement strand
ACTATTTTACATATGCAAATTAATTTACATACACTAATTAGATATGCAAAGTAATTTGAATACACAAACTGATTTGAATACACGAACTAATTTAGATTCACAAATTAATTGGATACACAAATTTAGATACATAAACTAATTTACATATGCAACCTAATTTGAATACACAAACTGATTGGATATCTAAATATCTAATTAGATATGCAATTAGATTATCTAGATATGCAATTAGATATCTAAATATATAATTAGATATGCAAACTAATTTAGATATGCAAA
>NW_010346714.1:0-279 GCF_000700745.2 Antrostomus carolinensis | reverse complement strand
CCCCAGGCACTGCTCAGCACATCCCCATCCCCTTGCCTTCTGCTGGCATCCACCATGCCCTGTGCCACTGGCACCACAGGGATGTCCTCCCTGCCATGCAGCCACCTCCATCCACCTCATCACCAAGATGTCCCCCAGGACAGATCCAACCACACACCCCTGTCCCCCAGCCCTCCCCACGCGTCCCCCGGCTCCGGCACGTCTCACTTGCTATTCTTAGCTCTCCGGCTGCGCTCCCGGCGATGGCACCGTCTATTACTATTATTGCTGGTTGCCAAC
>NW_010346713.1:0-279 GCF_000700745.2 Antrostomus carolinensis | reverse complement strand
ACCATTCTATGATTCTATGAACAAAGTGTCTCCCTGCCTCTACCAGAAGACACAGTTAGGTTAAAATTGGTTCTGTTGTAAGACTAGAAATTACCCTCTTTCCTGACTCTGGTACAGAAGCCCATGGTTTGCCTGTCAGGTTCTCTGGGTAATCTGAAGTAGCACTGACAGCTGAGAGCAAAGGCAGCATTAAAAATGGTTCTTGTGCATGCTGCCCAAGGTGTTCAGGTGGTCTACTGTAAGGCAAGGTATTTGGGTCACTGTTGTGGAGGGACCACA
>NW_010346712.1:0-279 GCF_000700745.2 Antrostomus carolinensis | reverse complement strand
TTCCAGTCAGCAGGGACCTCCCCAGAGTCCCCAGACCTTTAGTAGATGATTGAGAGGGGTGTCCTGGTTTTGCTAGAATAGTGTTCATTTTCTTCTTAGTAGCTAGAAAGCTCTGGTTTTTTTTTTCATTGTGGGATTTGTTATGATCAGAATGTCGATAAGATACAGGAAGATCATGTTTGGGAAGTTTTCAAGTGCAAGGGACTGGGAGGGGGGAAGCATAGCAATTAACAAAAGCCAGAAGTGTAATTTGGATATGCCAATGAGATATCCCATATC
>NW_010346711.1:0-279 GCF_000700745.2 Antrostomus carolinensis | reverse complement strand
TTTTTTACATAGAAAGCTACAGCTCATACAGCTAGTGAAATAATCGCACATGCCTGTGTGGTACTGAGCTCCTGCTTGTCTGCCTGAAGACAAAAGCTTTCTTTTTGTCTTTTTAATCTTTTAAGTGTCAGACATGGATCTACTGGCTATAAATTAGTTTGGTCCCTATGACCCCTTGGTTTGTGCCTAGTCTGAAAACCAGAGTACATATTTTATCTGAAGGCAAGATCCTTTGTTGTAAGTTCATCTCGTATGTATTGCCCCCATTATTATTAACAA
>NW_010346710.1:0-279 GCF_000700745.2 Antrostomus carolinensis | reverse complement strand
GAATCTCTGTACGTGCCAGACTGGCCGGTGCCTTTGCTGGGCGAGATCTGTTACCTCAGTTCAATGCCCAACTGGTTTTCGAGGAAGGAGAGATCCTTGTGGAAATACCAGAATCAGAGACTGGAGAAATATCAATGGCACAGGAAAAGGTGAAGGAGCAGAACAGACCCCGGGCAGGGGCCGAAGCTGTGAGACCTCTGGTTTGGAATGCAGACACCCCTGGCACGTCACAGACAGCGCAGCCTGGGAGAGCAGAATTGAAGAGCAGGCGAAACCAGT
>NW_010346709.1:0-279 GCF_000700745.2 Antrostomus carolinensis | reverse complement strand
GACCATGAAATTGTGGAGTTCAAGATTTGTAAGGCAGAGAGGAGGGTGTGCAGCAGGCTCACAACCCTGGTGAGCACGAGAGCAGACTTTGGCCTCTTCAGAGACCAGCTTGGTAAAGCTCCATTAGATAAATCCATGGAGGGAGGAGGGGCCCAAGAAAAATGGTTAATATTCAAGGATTGCCTCCTCCAAGTCCAGGAGTGGTGCTTCCCAACAAAGAGGAAGTCAGGTAAAAACATCAGGAGTCATGCATGGATGAACAAGGAACTCCTGGACAAA
>NW_010346708.1:0-279 GCF_000700745.2 Antrostomus carolinensis | reverse complement strand
TAGTAAATTTGAGCTGCTTTTTGATTCTTAAGTTCCATTCACAGATTTTCTGTGCTAAATTTCCATAGACAGTGTATTAAATCATTTAAATTTCAGAAATATTTTAATAAATGTTACATTTTTTGTGATTTAATTGTAAAAAATAATATATTGTTTTTAGACGAGATAATTGAAATGTAAAATTACTCTGTATGCTAAGAACTTTTAAATAGGAATTAAGAATAGTGAAAGCTTAAGAATTTATTAATCTCCACCACCCTCTGGGTGAAGAATCTTTTC
>NW_010346707.1:0-279 GCF_000700745.2 Antrostomus carolinensis | reverse complement strand
GTTTCCCTGTTTCCCAGTCGCTCCAGTTACACCAGCTGGTTTATTTCCCAGCTTCCCTTTACAGCTGTTCAGAACCGAACATGTTGCTCCCGTATCTACTGAAAATTCACCTGGCTCATTTCCCAGCCTGATGCCAACCAGAGGCTCAGCTGGGTTCTCCTCGGGCCCTTCATTCCTCTCGTGCCATCGCTCTGACAGCCTCTTGCTGACTCCTGTTCTTTCCAGGACAATCCTCTCCCAGTGCCCGTCCTCCTCACCACACACACACTGATTTATCCC
>NW_010346706.1:0-279 GCF_000700745.2 Antrostomus carolinensis | reverse complement strand
CAGCCAGCACACGCTCCACTCCCCCACAGCGGCCTTCTCACCCAGATCCTTTGGGTAAAAGTATTAGACAGAAGGTCATTCAAATGGCAGGTAGATATGATGGGAAAGTGGGGTACTGGCAGGAAGGATGTGATCATCCAGGTCCACAATGGAGAAACAGCTGAGTGGGTGATCACACTTCCTGTCCTCATGCTTATCGCAGGCAGAGCTTTAACCCACCTGCATGGGGTTCTCCAGCAACACACTGGGACAGGGGGTTTGGCCAGGCATGGAGGATTC
>NW_010346705.1:0-279 GCF_000700745.2 Antrostomus carolinensis | reverse complement strand
CTCCCCTGAGGTTTCTGCTCCCTCTGCTAAGTGGGTGTTTGCTCTTTGCAGAACCAGATCAGTTACCCGCCGGCCTACGGGCAGTGGGGCCAGTGGTACGGCAACGCTCAGATCGGGCAGTACGTCCCCAACGGCTGGCAGGTCCCTGCCTACGGCGTGTACGGGCAAGCGTGGAATCAGCAGGGCTTTAAGTGAGTATTTTTAGAATTGTTTTGGTTAGAAAAGATCCTTTAAGGTCATTGGGTCTTAACTGTAAACCCAACACTGATGAGTCCACCA
>NW_010346704.1:0-278 GCF_000700745.2 Antrostomus carolinensis | reverse complement strand
GGATGCAGACTGAGGTAAAGAGGCAGAGAACGAGAAAACAGTGGTGGGCTGCAGGACAGAGATGAATGAAGAAAACAAGTAGGGTGGGGAGTAAGACAGAGGGAGAGCAAGGAAAAACGAAGGGGCGGGTAGAATGTCAGAGAAAGAGAGGGGCTTGGAGAGTAGAGAGGGAGGAAGAGGGAGCAGGACAGAAGAACATCCAGAAGAAGAGAGGCCCAGGGAAGCCAAAAAGTGACAGCAGTGAGGGAAAGGCAGGGGAGGCACAGGCACAGGGAGGG
>NW_010346703.1:0-279 GCF_000700745.2 Antrostomus carolinensis | reverse complement strand
TCTCCATGGGGTTCTGGTGGATCTCCATGGGGTTCTGATGGTCCTACCTGACTCCTCGGCCTCGGAGGAGTAATCTTCATCGCTGTCCTCCTCCTCCTCCTCGTAGTCCTCCTCCGAAGGGTTGAAGGTCTCGTCCTCCATCTCCGACTCCGACTCCCCCACCTCAGCGTCGCTGCCCTGGGGACAACAAGGGGGTGGGGACAACCTGGAGATGATGGAGAACCTGGAGGTGGGGACACCAGGAGAATCTGGAGAACATGGAGATGGGGACACCAGGAG
>NW_010346702.1:0-279 GCF_000700745.2 Antrostomus carolinensis | reverse complement strand
TGGAGCAAATGGATTGCCCTCATCACACAGCATTCCTGTATTGGGAACCTGAATCACCCTGGGATTTTAGAGATAATTACAAACTGGCTGGAAGGTGAGAACTTTGATCTCACTGATGAAGAGAAACAGGAGTAAGTGACAAGGGCTAAAGAAGCTCCACCATACAATTAGCTACCAGCAGAGGATGCACGCCACGCTCTTTTCACTGACGGTTCCTGTCACATCGTAGGGATGAGCCAGAAGTGAAAAGCAACCATATGGAGCCCCACATGACATTTG
>NW_010346701.1:0-279 GCF_000700745.2 Antrostomus carolinensis | reverse complement strand
CCAACTCTTCTTTTTTGGCAAATATTTAAAAACTATTTGCACTCCCTGATATTTGACTGCCTCGTATATTGTATTCCCAGCCTGGAATTGCATATTCCAAGTCAAGCTCAGCTCCTTATTTACTTTACTGCTACACAAAGCTTTGCAGCTGCGAGACAATAGTAATAGGCACAACAATTAGCCCATTCTTTACAACTATTTGCTTAGCCTTTTCCGCTCCGATATCAACAGATGCCTCATGCTCCCTCAATAGTGCTCCCCTTACGTTTCTGAAGCCAT
>NW_010346700.1:0-279 GCF_000700745.2 Antrostomus carolinensis | reverse complement strand
CTGAGTGATGCCCAATTCGGCACTATCAGTCTGGTCAATATAGTGAACTACCACGGCTCCAGAGGCACCAATAGAGCTGCACTACAGTCCAGTTTGTCCAAATGAACGAGCACGGCCACCTGGCCACGTTCACTGAGAACTTCTCACGGCTGGATTTGCCAATAGTGCAATGCACCTCCAGTCTAGTTGTGCTTAAATTAAATGACACGACCATGCTTGACCATGTTCAATGAGGACTATCACAACTCAATTAATGAATGGTGCAATTTATTGAAGCAA
>NW_010346699.1:0-279 GCF_000700745.2 Antrostomus carolinensis | reverse complement strand
CCTCCCAGTGCCTCCCAGTTCCCTCCCAGTACCTCCCAATTCACCCCAGACACCGGCACCAGTTGCCCCACAGCCCCTTTCCCAGTGCCCCCCAGGGGGGCGTGGCCACCCCTCCCCGAGGCCCCGCCCACTTCCCCTCAAGGGCCACCAAGGCCACCCCGTGTCCCTGTGTCACCCCCTCTGGGGACCCCGGTGGCACCTGGTCCCACCAAGGTCACCCGGTGTCACCTCCCACCCCGCGGTCACGTGACCAGGTGTGTCCCCTCCCCCTTCCCCTCC
>NW_010346698.1:0-279 GCF_000700745.2 Antrostomus carolinensis | reverse complement strand
GACCGGTGAGGTGCCATTGTAGTGTTTGTCTGCTGTAGGCCACCTGAACAGCAAGAACAAGTGGATGAGGCCCTCTACACACAGCTAGAAGTAGCCTGACATTCACAGGCACTTATCCTCATGCGTGACTGCAACCACTCCTTTGACTTGCAGCCAAACAAAGTTGCTCTCTCACTCTCCTACCGCGGCAGGGAGTAGGGGAGAGAACAGGAAGGAAAAGGATAAAGGGACGTGAGAGTTCAGATAAATCATAGAATCACAGGATAGTTTGGTTGGAAA
>NW_010346697.1:0-279 GCF_000700745.2 Antrostomus carolinensis | reverse complement strand
GGAGGAACTTGTGGAGTAATACAGAGAGAATGGAATGGATAATGACTGGATGGAATGCATGGTGGGAAATGAGTTGGAGTGTTTGTGGTTGGGACAGGTTTTTAGGTGGGTGGATGATGAGGAGGATGGATTATTGGAGAGATGGGTGAGAGGAAGGACAAAGATGAGTGGAGGGTTGGAAGGATGATGGATGGGAGAGTGCTAAGGTTGGATGGAAGGACAGGAGGGAGTGTGCATGAGTGAGATGCTAAATAGAGTGATGGTGACTTGAGTGTATGG
>NW_010346696.1:0-279 GCF_000700745.2 Antrostomus carolinensis | reverse complement strand
TTATCAGAATTATCTCAAAATTGAGAGAATGAGAGCATTTTGATGCAGTAAAATTATTATTCTTTCTAAAGGAAATATAAATGAAAGAAAAGCACCTGATAGGTGTAAAAGCAATTAAGGAATGTTTGAGAGCAGCATTTTGTTATTTGTTTGTATTTTAGTAGCACTGCTAAAGTCAGTTATTGATTAGGATCCTGTTGCTTTAGGATATCTACAAACATAACAAATAGATAACTCTTCCTTTTGAGAGTGCATTATGACAGTATAAGACCGTTAAGA
>NW_010346695.1:0-279 GCF_000700745.2 Antrostomus carolinensis | reverse complement strand
ATTGATCCAACCTCTCCAGATCCCTCTGCAGAGCCTTCCTATCGCCAAGCAGATCAACACTTCCACGCAGCTTGGCGTCACCTGAGAATTTACTGAGGCCGCACTCAAAGGTCTTAAGGGTCTTTTAAAGGCCTTTTCCAACCCAGGCGATTCTATGACTCTGTGTGATTCTGTCGTTCACTTTGGACACCAGCCCCCGTCACCGCCGGCCCCGCACAGCCGCGGTGTCTGCGATGCCTGTTCATTCACTCCCTGGTGCCTGCGATGCCCGTTCGTTCT
>NW_010346693.1:0-278 GCF_000700745.2 Antrostomus carolinensis | reverse complement strand
TGGCTTCTAAGTAAGATGCTGTTGAGGTGTTGTGTGAGACAGGAGCTTGTCTTGATCCTAGAAGCTTTAGAACATAAAGTTGATTAGTTGGTAGGTGGTAGATCATAGAAGATCTCTAGAAGTAGGGATATAAAAAGCATCTTGTGGTGTCTTGTTTGGTTAGAGTGATGTTGACAGTGCAAGAAAGAGCTTGTCCAAAATAAGGATGTGCTGCCTCTCCACTTGAGAGTTGCATGGTGTTTCATACTGCTTCCTTGGCCAGTCCTGGTTTCCAAGGA
>NW_010346692.1:0-279 GCF_000700745.2 Antrostomus carolinensis | reverse complement strand
CTGACCTGGTGCCATGTGTCTCACCCCAGGTGCCCGCCTGCGGCTGTCCGGTGGGAGCAACGGCTGTGAGGGCCGCGTGGAGCTGTACCACGGCAGCAGCTGGGGGACGGTGTGTGACGATCGGTGGGACCTGAGTGATGCCCAGGTGGTGTGCAGGCAGCTGGGCTGTGGACAGGCCATTGATGCCCCAGGCAGTGCACGCTTCGGCCTCGGCCCTGGGAGCATCTTCCTGGACAACGTTCAGTGCCGCGGGGATGAGCCCTCCCTCCAGATGTGCAG
>NW_010346691.1:0-279 GCF_000700745.2 Antrostomus carolinensis | reverse complement strand
ACAATGCAATGCAATTCCTTCTATGGGACAATCACCAGATCATGAGCTCAAAGTTTCTCATCTCTGTCAAGACTCTCTGTGCATTTTCTATCAGGGAAACAGCTGTCTTCAAAAGGGAATAAACACTGAATTGTTCCAGGTGAGCACACAAGAAGGGAGAACAAGTATCACTTCTCCCAGACACTAGAAAGAGAAATGGGTCCTGTTGCCTTGTCTCAGGTCTCAGACAGGCATCAGCCACAGGCAATTGAGTTTGAGTTGACACAAGACACTAAACAC
>NW_010346690.1:0-279 GCF_000700745.2 Antrostomus carolinensis | reverse complement strand
ATGTCCTGGTTCAGGACAAAATTAGGGGAAATCTCCAAAAGGGAGTCCCCCCACCAAAAACAAACCTCCGACCACCCCTCCCCCAAACACCGGGTTCGGGAAAGAATTCCTCGGAGGAGCAAGGTGGAAAACAAAACCTATTTATTAACAAATAACAAAAGAACACTCCCCAACACAAGAAAAGAAAAGAAAACCAGTTCAGTGTTGTGGAGGGTGCCAAGCTTCTCTCGCAGGCTCCAGAGATCCCGCCGGACGTCGGATGTCCCAGGTCAGGTCCAG
>NW_010346689.1:0-279 GCF_000700745.2 Antrostomus carolinensis | reverse complement strand
AGCCATTCCAGCCCCTGCCGAACCCCAGGTTTGGTGCCCCAGAGCTGAGAGGAATTGTGATGAAAAAGGAAAACACCAGGAGCAGGCGGTGGCCAGGTCCCCACCACGGGTCACACTGGTGTCCTGGGCTGGCAGCCCCGGCTGGGCCGGCAGCGGCAGCGGCGTTTCCCGGGCTCTTCCTCCCAGGCAGGAATTGGCCTCGCTGGGGGGAGATGGAGCGTTTGCTATAAATACCACTAATCCTGGTGCTGGGGGGGGAGCGGCGCAGACGGGGCCAGC
>NW_010346688.1:0-279 GCF_000700745.2 Antrostomus carolinensis | reverse complement strand
TCCTCTCTCTGGGCTGCTCCTGGGCTCAGGGGACTCTAATATTTACAAACAGCCAAATTCTTTGATTAAAAAAAATTAATGAAAGCAGCTACGTGATTTACTAGCTATCCTGAAAGCAGAAGATACTCCCATTAAAAGCTTGCGCCTGCGACTTTTTAATATCCTCCCAAGCAGTATGCGAAGTGTCAGGACCCTGTTCTCAAAAACTGGAAGAAAACTCGAGCACTGAAAGAGTGGTTTTTATGGTTTTAAGTTTGGAAGTAAGGACATTTAAAGCTC
>NW_010346687.1:0-279 GCF_000700745.2 Antrostomus carolinensis | reverse complement strand
AACTCTACCCTAGCAAAACCAGGACATTTCTAAAATAAACTTTTATTAGACAAAAGGCAAAGTTTTAAAGAGGGAGAGATGAAAGGAGATAAGGTAAAAGTAAAGCAAGAGAATAATTTCTTAAAGGAACTGCAATTTCACATCCCACTGGTAACTCAGTATTTCTGTGATGTAGCAAGGGTGTTTGGTTAAAAAAAAAAAAAATCAAGAACAGGAAAATACAAGGCCTACTTTAGTAGCACTGTATTGCTGTGTGTGGTGGTTTGACCCACAGTGGGA
>NW_010346686.1:0-278 GCF_000700745.2 Antrostomus carolinensis | reverse complement strand
GTTGCTGGAAGTCCAAGGACTTAATGTTTTGGTAGTCTGGAAGTGCTAGCAAAAGCTAGCACTCGGAAGGGCAGAAGCATAGTAATTAGCAAACTCCCAAACTGGCATTTGGATATGCCAACGAGATAATCCATATCATATCACTTCACATTCACTATATTAATGAGGATTGACCAGAAAGCTTGGGCATTCTCTCAGGGCTTGCTCAGGCAATTCCTTCCAGGATTGCAATTTCAGTTTTGGGACCATCTCAGCTCTGGGATCACTGGCTGGCACAG
>NW_010346685.1:0-279 GCF_000700745.2 Antrostomus carolinensis | reverse complement strand
GTTTCCCTGCCTGGAGGGCAGCATGGGCAAACCCAGCTCTAGGTATCTCTGAGAAGGTGAAGCCTTTGCTTTCAAATACCTGCAGCAGCAGTGGTGAGCTCCCTGGTAGTGAAAGAAGCTTATATTCAGTGAAGGAATTTCAAGGTTATTATTCATCTGCTCTAATTTAGACATTAGCCTTAGGCTGAGATGAATCACAGCCCCAGCTCCCCTGACTTGGTTTCTGCATACTACTTAGGAAGCCTGGCTCAGGCACATATTGCTGTGTAAATCCTACTC
>NW_010346684.1:0-279 GCF_000700745.2 Antrostomus carolinensis | reverse complement strand
AGAGGGTGGTCAAGCACTGGAACAAGCTTCCCAGAGCAGTGGTCATGGCTCAAGCCTGTCAGTGGTCAAGAAGCATTTGGACAACGCACTGAGATATGTGATATAACTTTTAGGTTGCCCTGTGTGGAGGCAGGAGTTAGACTCAGTGTTCCTCGTGGGTCCCTTCCAACTTAGGATATTATATAATTCTATGATCTGATTTCCAAAATAGTTAAAGTAATAGTAAGCTTGGCAAAGCTTAAGTCAGCTTCTTTACAGATCATTTATCTATTTTTTTTT
>NW_010346683.1:0-278 GCF_000700745.2 Antrostomus carolinensis | reverse complement strand
GGCCTCACCAGTGCAGGGGTAAAATGATCAGACCTGAAACACTGCTCCAAGGTAGCACTCAAGGCAGAACTGTGTCTGGTCTTCCTTATCCTTGTCCCACTGACAACAGAGCTTGGATGACCAGGAGGTGTGAATTGGTCGTCCAACAGCTTGATGCTCAAGACCCTTTTCTCTAAAACCTCTTGAAGCCACTGAAGATCTCTCTTCTTATTTCAGAGAGGGTTCAGATCAGAAATTCAAGCCTGTATTTAGCATACGTGTAACTTCAGACACCTGTC
>NW_010346682.1:0-278 GCF_000700745.2 Antrostomus carolinensis | reverse complement strand
AACCTTTCCTTGTCATGTTCTTGAGGTGTTTTCCCACATGTTTTCTCCCTGTAATCACCTGTTGGTGGATTCTCTCCTAGGGGTCCTGTTGTATTTTTTGTTTTACTCAGCCTTGTGATCTCGAAGGGTTTGGACAGCAAAGGTTCACACACGAGTCTGGGGTGTTTATTCAATTGAGTTGGGTGTGAAGAGATGCATCATCATGGGTTTCCCTGAGCAAGGGCTGTAGTTCCCTCCCTGCCGTGTGATGTGGAAACTCCCCGTGTTTCGTGGCAGGA
>NW_010346681.1:0-278 GCF_000700745.2 Antrostomus carolinensis | reverse complement strand
GATTAACAGAAAGCCTTTACATGCATGCTCATGACTTTACTACTCTGTAATTAACAAGCAGGATTAAGGCAGCAAAGAAACCAATGCTGTTATCTTATAATGTAATATATTGTTATAAAAAGTGATCTTAACTTCAAATTTCAAGCTTTTATTGTGTTTAAATTATCAAAAAAAATACTATGGTAATGTCAGATATTTAAAAGAGATCAGGCTTTGTTTGAAGGTCCCCTAAAATAGAGGGTATATCATTTTTAATATAATAAAAGTAGAAATTAGAA
>NW_010346680.1:0-278 GCF_000700745.2 Antrostomus carolinensis | reverse complement strand
GTTTAACTTGGCTGGCAGCCAAACACCACACGGCTGCTTACATTCCCTCCACCCAAAAAAACAGGGGAAAGAATTGAAGGAGGATACTCGTAGGTTGAGATAAGAATTATTTAATAATTGGAATAAAATCAACTTAAAAAATAATGATAGTAATAATGATAATAACAATGTATATAAATGATTGATGTACAGTACAATTCCTCACCAGCAACTGGTAGCAATCCCAGAGGGGCAAAAAGGGACCCAGAACCACAATCCCAGAAGAGTGAGCCTGAGCA
>NW_010346679.1:0-278 GCF_000700745.2 Antrostomus carolinensis | reverse complement strand
AGAAAAGGAAGGTAAAATATAAGTTGCTTGGTTTTTTGCTGGTGCTGAAATTCTTCATTTCAGTCAGGAACAAGGAAACATAAGCAATTGTTAACATGTTGGGGTTTTTTGTAGTGAACTGTGTCAGTTCAGCATTGTTCCTCTCTGCAGCAGACACTATACTTGTCATGGACATTTCTTGAATGATGAAAATAACTTTTCAGTGAAGTCTACTGCCTACCAATATCCATTAAACATATTTTTCATTTTGCACCTTTTTCTCCCCAAAACAAGTTTGT
>NW_010346678.1:0-278 GCF_000700745.2 Antrostomus carolinensis | reverse complement strand
AAAAAAAAATATTATTTTATACTCCTCAGGCAGGACCTGAAAAGAAATCACTCTTGTCACCTACCTGTGTTTTCCTGTTTTTCTGTCTACCTTCCAACCTGCCTACAACATGGAAAGCATTAGAAGTGAATATTCTTTATTTCCCAGACTTATAAATAGATGATACAGTTTCGTTCTGTCTGCCTTTCTTCTGATTGCATGCCAGCAAGTGATTGTAATTGTTTCAGCATAGATATATTTTTACACAGTAGACCCTATAATCAAATTAAAGCAGAATT
>NW_010346677.1:0-278 GCF_000700745.2 Antrostomus carolinensis | reverse complement strand
TGTCCCCATCCCTGTCCCCACCCCTGTCCCCAATGCCATATCCTTGTCCCCAGTGCCCTATCCCTGTCCCCAGTGCCCTGTCCCTGTCCCCAGCCCTGTCCCCAGTGCTGTGTCCCTGTTCCCAGCTGTGTCCCCAACATTGTGTCCCTGTCCCCATCCCTGTCCCCAACTGTGTTCCCAGTGCCCTGTCCCTGTCCCTAGTGCTGTGTCCCTGTCCCCAGCTGTGTCCCCAGCGCCCTGTCCCTGTCCCCCACTGTGTCCCCAGTGCCCTGTCCCTG
>NW_010346676.1:0-278 GCF_000700745.2 Antrostomus carolinensis | reverse complement strand
TGTTAGTATTCCAAGACGGAAAAAGATGAACTGCAAAAGCCACTTTGCTATTTCTGCTGCTGTGCTTCAACACTAGGCAATCCCACTCCTGTTCCTTGACTTACTTCGCAAGCCTTTGGTGTACGCTCACAGAAGAGTTCAATTTTAATATCTCCTACATCGGTATGCAGTGTGACAGCCTGAGCGAGAGGCAGAAAACAATAATTAAATCAGCAATAAAATACTAACAGACTCACTTTTATTGCCCATTCCCACCAAGAAAGTAAGCAAGTCCCCAC
>NW_010346675.1:0-278 GCF_000700745.2 Antrostomus carolinensis | reverse complement strand
AAAACCAACCCTGAGCAGAACTATTCTCCTGAAAAGAGTAGGGAAGCTAAGTCTGTTTTTCATGGTTAAAGAGAAAGAAGTTAGGCCTTCCCCTGGGAGCAGCTGTGATCTGATCACCACCAACAGATACAATACCAACATCCCCAGAACTCCCATTAACAAGCCAATGCATCACTGTTTCCCACATCTTGTCTATTAGCTTACCGAGCATAGGGGTTGCACTTTAAGTGCCCGAGTGCTACAAATCACTGGCTAAAATAGTTCTGCCTCTTCAAAGG
>NW_010346674.1:0-278 GCF_000700745.2 Antrostomus carolinensis | reverse complement strand
TTTTTGGGAGAAAAATTGGGGGGTTTGGGGGTGAAATGTCTATTTTCCCCCCCAAAAATCCATCTTCCACTAGAAAAAACACCCCATTTTCCCCCCAAAATGCCCATTTGCCCCCAAAATGCTATTTCCCCCCCATTTCCCTCCCAAACTAACTATTTTTCTCCAAAAATCCCAATTTTTTCCCCAAAATCCCTATTTTTCCCCCTAAAAATCCCAATTTTCCCCCCATTTTCCCCCTCCCCAAAACCATCTTCCCATTAAAAACTCCAATTTCCCCC
>NW_010346673.1:0-278 GCF_000700745.2 Antrostomus carolinensis | reverse complement strand
GAGGCTGTCCTTGTCCAGGCTGTAGGGGCCCAGCTGTGTGATGCCCATGGTCTTGTTGCTGACTTGATGGTAAAGGCCCACCCTGTCCAAGGACGGGGCGGAGGGCTCCTTCCTGTAGCTGCAGACGGCGTCCACCCCCGTGTTGTCCCCTTGCCTCTCCGGCCTGGAAAACACAGCGCCGTGCCTGAGCACCCCTCCTCTGCACCCTCTCCCTGCAAGGCCAGGCCATGGGGCTTGCGCAGCCGTCCCTGCGTGGGAACACAAGCTCTGCCTTCCCA
>NW_010346672.1:0-278 GCF_000700745.2 Antrostomus carolinensis | reverse complement strand
TAGTGTAACTGAGCAGCAGATTAAATTCAGACGAGCTCTAAAGTCCCTTCCAACCCAGACTAGTCTGTGATTTTGATTCCTCCCTGGTTATTATAAAATAACATTTCTTCTTATTATTATTATTAAAAAAATATTTATGGAAACTACACAAAAATATTCATTAGTTTCCTTGTCCTGTGATTCATAAATCAAACACACAAGTTTTACAATAAATGCAGATACCATTTTAACTCAGAAAATGCTATTACTCCTAATGACATTTCTCGGATTTACATATT
>NW_010346671.1:0-278 GCF_000700745.2 Antrostomus carolinensis | reverse complement strand
GCCCGGGGCATGGAGTATCTGGCCTCCAAGAAGTGCATCCACAGGGACCTGGCAGCCAGGAACGTCCTGGTGACCGAGGACAACGTGATGAAGATTGCTGACTTCGGTCTGGCCCGGGACATCCACCACATAGATTACTACAAGAAGACAATGAACGACCGCCTGCCGGTGAAGTGGATGGCCCCAGAAGCTCTGTTTGACCGAATATACACTCACCAGAGCGACGTGTGGTCCTTCGGGGTGCTGTTGTGGGAGATCTTCACACTGGGTGGCTCACC
>NW_010346670.1:0-278 GCF_000700745.2 Antrostomus carolinensis | reverse complement strand
GCATATTCCTATCCAACAAGTAGTGGCTAGGAAACAAACTGGGGCTTTGTGCCTAGTACATGGGCCACATCCCTAATTTTTCTGCACCCCACCAGGGGTCACTAACACCACATTACAGACATTCCACAGTAGGGTAGGCAACTTTATTCTCTCATAATAATTTAAAGTATGTACACACTTGCATAGCCACTCTTACACAAAATTATACTTCCTGGTATATTCATGAACCACATCTAAAAGGTTTTGCAAAGACTGACACATTGTGGGGTTTCCAAGCA
>NW_010346669.1:0-278 GCF_000700745.2 Antrostomus carolinensis | reverse complement strand
AAGGATATTTGAATCACTCCTGTACTTCTCCAGCTAGAGACAGAGAAGTGTTAGGCCCCCAGAATCTGCTTTTGTTTACAATTTGCATCTAGGACTAAATGCTGTCTTCTCCTGTAGGTACCAAGACATTGCTGGGCTTTGTTTAACCTATTGTCTATGTGAACTACCAGTATATTTCGTTAGAGTTTATACTCAATTGTCTGCAAGAGTTGTAAAAAAGTTTAAAATAGGATTCTGTTTCTAATGAACGTATAGTTCTTGTATTATTTCTGTGTGGG
>NW_010346668.1:0-278 GCF_000700745.2 Antrostomus carolinensis | reverse complement strand
CAGAGCCGGGGCAGGGACAGAGCCGGGGCAGAGGAATGTGTCAGGGGCACATGGGACATTCCTGAGCAGCAGCTTCCAGCTGGTCTGTTTGTCTGACCTGCTCCTCCTGGCCAGATGGGTGGGCTGGCACGGTTCGGAGGGGACCCCTGGGGAGCGGGGTCCTGTCTCTGCAGGCAGATTGGGGGTTCATGTCTGCTCTGCTTCCTTTTGTTGCAGCCCTCCTGCCCTTGTCAAAAGACACTGAACTCTCAGTCAGCTCTCTGGCAACTCAGACCATC
>NW_010346667.1:0-278 GCF_000700745.2 Antrostomus carolinensis | reverse complement strand
TTGTCAGTATCATGTCCTGGTAGAAAAGGCAGCTGAAAAAAGTTTAGAAAATTACTTTCTGTCTGCTTGAGTCAAATTAGAACATTTTGAAATCTTAGCTGTCACTTGTCTGCCAGAAAAAAATGTAGCTGATTTTCCCTATCCGCTCATAAATTACCTTTTAAGTATTATATTAGGGTCTCTGTCCTCCCAGAGCAGTCAGGATACCTAGAAGAAAAACTGTCACACAATTCAGTGTTGCTTTTCTTCTAATGTGCTTGGATTATATGAAGGGAATA
>NW_010346666.1:0-278 GCF_000700745.2 Antrostomus carolinensis | reverse complement strand
TCATTCCAGATCCTGCAGCCTGCGCTGTCGCACTGGCAGATCCAGAACCCGCTGGCATCAAGGCTCACGGGCACAAACATCCCTCCAACCTTCCTCCAACCCTCCGCACCCCTCAGCACACGGGCACATCTGCTGTGGCCTTTGGGACATGCCTGCATGTGCTGGGGCACAATCCCAGCAGCTGCAGAGGCTGGAACAGCCCAAGGGAGCAGCGTCAGCATGAACCCAACAGCCCAGCACCATCCCACAGCCCAGCACCATCCCACAGCCTGGGACCA
>NW_010346665.1:0-278 GCF_000700745.2 Antrostomus carolinensis | reverse complement strand
CCTGTGGCCATTGATCTTGCCCTGTTGCTGAGCTCCTCTGAGAAGAGCCTGGCTCTGCCATCCATCCAGCTCCCTTCAGGCAGCAAAGACTCCATCAAAGCCCAACTCAGCTGCCTCTTCTCCAGGATGAACAAACCCAGCTCCTCAGCCTTCCCTCCTGCACCATGACCTCCTTGGTAGCCCTTCCTGGTTTTCTTCTTGTTGCTCAGTCTCTCTCTTGTCCTGGGGCCCACAGCTGGGCACAGGCACCCCACAAGGAAACTCTGAAAAGCCAAGTG
>NW_010346664.1:0-278 GCF_000700745.2 Antrostomus carolinensis | reverse complement strand
GGTAACTAATCCTTTGCCTGTGCATTTTTTGCAAGGTTTGAGTCTTCAGCATTGCAGCAAATTTTCATCGATTACCTTAGAGCCACAAAACAGTTATGCAGACCAGTGAAATGTCTGGCCAGAAAATCCAACTGGGCTTTTAAAGATTCAAAAGCTATAATCTTGTATCTCAGATGGAAGCATCTAGTGGTATTCTTTCTCATGACACCTGCTCTGACAACTTGCAGCATCTTGGGCTCCCATCTCCATCAGTTCAGGTCAGTTATTGTAGCAGGCTC
>NW_010346663.1:0-278 GCF_000700745.2 Antrostomus carolinensis | reverse complement strand
CTGTGAAAACACCAGCTCAGTGCTAAGTAGTGGTTAGAAAGCAAATGTAGTGTTAGAAATTATTGAAAAGTAATAAAGACTAGAACAGACAATGACATTATGCCACTGCATAAATCGGAGTCTGCTTACTCTCAAAAAGCATGCTGTGGAGATGGAAAAGGTACAGGGAAAGGTTACAGGAATGATCAGGTATATGGAACAGCTTTTGTTAAGTGAGTATCTGAGTAGATTAGTATTTTTCTGTTTGAAAAAGGGACAGCTGAAGGCTGAATAGAGAG
>NW_010346662.1:0-278 GCF_000700745.2 Antrostomus carolinensis | reverse complement strand
AAAAAAAAAAAAAACAACCAAAAACCCAACCTTGCACCAAAATAGCTAAACTCTGAAATACAGCTTGATACACAGGATGGAAAGAACTGAATCTCCAAGCATAACTATACACACAGCAATTTCATGACCAACCAGTCAGCAAGATCATGCTGGAGATCCTCCTGGAAATTACTTTGAAGCATGTGGAACACAGGGAGGTGATTAGACAGAGCCAACATGGCTTCACCAAGAGTATATTGTGCCTGTTTAGTGGCCTTCTATGGTGGAATGACTGCATT
>NW_010346661.1:0-278 GCF_000700745.2 Antrostomus carolinensis | reverse complement strand
TTCCTGCTGCACAGCCCCTCTGAGATTAATTTCCTCTTCTGCAAAATGAGTGTGTTTATCTACCTACTTAATGAGATTTTCAGAACTGAATAATATTTGTATTACACAACTATAATGCATTACTGACAGTAGGCAAAGTTAGAAAAAGGGAGATGTACTGCCAAGGGATTATTAATTCATTTATTTCACCACATTTCTAGAAGCTTTGCTCCCCACTGAGCTCTGTCAATGTATCATTTCTCAGCTACAGTGTCCTTGCAGAGTTAGTTTCAGGCTCA
>NW_010346660.1:0-278 GCF_000700745.2 Antrostomus carolinensis | reverse complement strand
TCTCATTCTAGCTTTCATTTCATTCGTTCTTTTTACATTTTCTCATTCTAGCGTTCTTTTCATTCATCTTTTTGCTCATTTTCTCGTTCTGTCGTTCTTTTCATTCGTTCTTTTTGGAAATTTTCTCGTTCTATCATTCATTTCATTCGTTCTTTTTTCATTTTCTCGTTCTCTCGTTCTTTTCATTCGTTCTTTGGGAAATTTTCTCGTTCTATCGTTCATTTCATTTGTTCTATTTTTTCATTTTCTCATTCTCTCTTTTCATTCGTTCTTTTTTC
>NW_010346659.1:0-278 GCF_000700745.2 Antrostomus carolinensis | reverse complement strand
TTTCTGAGGTTGAGATTTGGGGGTTTTTTTGGCAAATCCCGGGGGGAGCTGCTAAGAAGGGAAAGGGGGTGGCGGAGGCTGTCATTGGAGAGAGGATGGGAAAGCCACAAGTGCGTGATAAACTGGTTGCTGGGTAACGTGGGTGAGTCCCGGGAGCTGGCAGGGAGGAAGCAAAAAGTTGGCTTTGAAATTTGTACTCAGGGACCAGCAAAGTGATTTCCAGACAGGAGCATTTGTTCCTCTTGCTCGCCAAATTAACCAGTGACCGGGAGGTGTGC
>NW_010346658.1:0-278 GCF_000700745.2 Antrostomus carolinensis | reverse complement strand
AAAATCCACTGGTACATGCAGGGGAATAAGCAGGCAATGGAATGATTTTTGCTTCTGAAGCCAAATATCATCGCTCCCCTCCTTTAAAAAAGGAGAAAGGGGGGGTGGGCACAAGAGAAGAAAAGAAAAAGAAGGTCTGCCAAAAGCAGCAGGCTAAGTAGAGTAACCGGAAGCGTACAATTTACTGCTAATGGTTCAGTGTCTGCAAAGGACTGCTCAAGCTGTGCTCAACAAAAACTCAGTAACAGCCAAAGAGGGAAGCAAAGAAAAAAAAAAAA
>NW_010346656.1:0-278 GCF_000700745.2 Antrostomus carolinensis | reverse complement strand
CTCAGCTCCACGCTCCCCTGCTTTTGTCAGATCAGTTCTTAGCTTGCAGAATACTTTGTTGTTGTTACCCAAGGGCTAGGAACCAGGTAACACACTGACTAATTCATACCAGGTTTTCAATTCAGTTTTAAACACAGTGCTGCTGATCAAAGTTAGAACTGAGCATCTCAGTGTTAAGATGGCACACATCTGTCCACGGGTGAGCAGGGCAGCTGGAACATGAAGAGTCTGCCAAGAGGTGGGGGTTAGTGGCAGGACCCTGGGGATCAAGAGAGCAG
>NW_010346655.1:0-277 GCF_000700745.2 Antrostomus carolinensis | reverse complement strand
ACCAAAACCTTGCCACGCAAACCCAATACCATGGTCCCGGTCAGCAGCCTGAACGAGAGCTTCCTCTAACTGCTGGCCAATATGTTTAAGTCTTTGGACAGGTGCATGAAGATGGTTGGTGTGTGGGAAAGCTGACAGATGACAAAAGAGGCTTAATCCCCTCCAATTTTGTCCAAGAAGCTTCACATGACAAGCTGGAAAAGAAGAACTGGAATGGTCCTTGTTGTTACCTTTTCAATCGCTTGTCTATTTTGGAGGAAGATGAAGAGGATCTAGA
>NW_010346654.1:0-277 GCF_000700745.2 Antrostomus carolinensis | reverse complement strand
CCAAGGACTTCCCAACTTCCCATGTTTTGCTTGTCTGTAGGAGCATAAGAACCTGCGGGAGCAAAGTAAGGTTAACAGATCAAAACTAGGATATGCCACTGGGATATTCCATACTATAATGTCATGATCAGTATATAAATGAGTGTTGGCTAGAAAGTTCCCTCTCTTTCAAGGATCAGAGTTTTAGGACTGTCTCTCCTCTTGGATCTCTGGCCAGGAACAGGCTGAGCATCGGTCAGCAGGTAATGAGCAACTGCACTGTACATCACTCATTTGT
>NW_010346653.1:0-277 GCF_000700745.2 Antrostomus carolinensis | reverse complement strand
AGTCGCTAGTCAGTTACAAACCGGTACAAATGAGCTCTCTCCAGCAAAAACATCCTTCTCCCTAAACTACCTTTGGCATTTTATTGGCATCAGTCTTTGTTCTCCTGCTGCGATGTGTGCAAACCTTGTCCATTCTTCTCTGTTGCTTCTGTCACTGTTGTTAATGCTGCTGTTCCCCCAAAATGTCCAAGCTCCCTCTTCCCTGAAATCACTTCTGAATTCACTCACTCCTGTCGCACCACAAGCTGATTTCCTGCACAGCGAATCTCCTACAGCA
>NW_010346652.1:0-277 GCF_000700745.2 Antrostomus carolinensis | reverse complement strand
GGGGGGTGGGGACACCATGGGAACACAGTGGGGACATGGTGGAGACACCCAAGAGTGTTGGGGACACCATGAGGACATGGTGGGGACATCATGGGGACACTCAAGAGGGTTGGGGACATCATGGGGACATGTTAGGGACACCCAAGGAGGTTGGGGAGACCATAGGGACATCTTGGGGACACCTAAGGTGGTTGAGGAGACCATGGGGACAGGGTGGAGACATCCAAAGGGGTTGGGGACACCATAGGGACATGGTGAAGACACCCAAGGTGGTTGG
>NW_010346651.1:0-277 GCF_000700745.2 Antrostomus carolinensis | reverse complement strand
CAGAAGCTGAATGACCACATTTCAAACACACTGCAAGTATCTTTGGCTCTCCAAAGAGGCTGCAAAGAAATCAGGCAAAGGAACCCACACTTTTACAGAGAGTTATTTAGCAGTATGTTCACATGTATAAAATTGATAAGCAGATACAAGTTAGAAATCTGACAGCTGAGGAAGAATCATTAGAAGGAAATACCATGGAATAGAGAACGAGTTGACACGGGACCACACAGAACGGGGAGGCGTCAACAACACTTCTTTCTGTGAAAAAGAAGTCACC
>NW_010346650.1:0-277 GCF_000700745.2 Antrostomus carolinensis | reverse complement strand
GCCTTTGTCCAGCCAGGAGACACTAGTCCAACACACAGCACAAAAGGCCCCAGGTCCTGGCCACAATAAGATGCCATTGACTCATTATAGCACTCTCTAGATGGTCTCCAGGGTGGGCTGGCAAGCTAGACTGCCCTGAGGGGAGGACATCCATCTTTAGTCTGTCAGGATGTTTCCTGCCAACCTGTCCCATCGTGCCTTCCCTCCTTCTGCCTGTCCCCCAAAGCCCAGGGCAGCTGCTTGCTAAAGGGTGCAGCTGGTCTGCAACTTGGAGGAC
>NW_010346649.1:0-277 GCF_000700745.2 Antrostomus carolinensis | reverse complement strand
GGGGTTTTGCCTGCCGCTAGGTCAGCCCTTCCCCAGCGCCCTGCTTACCGCTGCTCGTCCCCTCAGCGCAGAGCCCGGGCAGTCCCCCGGCGCAGCCGCTGCTCCCCGCACCCCGCTGCGAGCAGAGCCGGCCCGGGGCAAGCGCCGGTACCGCAGAGGGGACAGCCGGGTGGCGAGCGCCTTCCTTCCGAGCGCCTTCCTGCCCAGCGCCCCCGCGGTACCTGCCTGAGGGGCGGTGCCGGCTGCGGGCCCGCCCGCTTCCGCCCCTGCGAACGCC
>NW_010346648.1:0-277 GCF_000700745.2 Antrostomus carolinensis | reverse complement strand
GACACGCTCCAGCACCTCAGCATCTTTCCTGAAGTGAGATGTAGCACAAAACAAAGCTCTAACCACCTCTGAAGGCACTGAAGCCAGCCAGATGGATCCAGCCTGTTGGCTGAGGTGGGTGGTAGATAATTCAGCTCCCTCACGTCTGTAGCCTACAAGGGACTCCACTGAAGTATTTGACAACATCCTATCAAAGAGAACTTAAGAAGTGGCAAACCTTGGAGAGAAATACCCTGCAACTCGATGATCAAAGCCATCAGACCAGACAAGAAAAGAA
>NW_010346647.1:0-277 GCF_000700745.2 Antrostomus carolinensis | reverse complement strand
CAATGAAAAGATTTCCTTAAAGGCATTCCCTGGCAAACACAAAGAGGAATATGAACAGACATATTCCTTTTGCTTTCACTTTCAGTCACAGACTGCTTAAGATTGGAAAGGACATCTACAGAACGTCTAATGCACCCTCCTGCTCAAGCATGGTCACCAACAGTCAGTTGCCCAGGACCCCATCCAGTCTGGTTTTGGAAATTTTCCATGGATGGAGACTCCACAATCTCTCTGGGTAGCCTACTCCAGTGTTCAACCATCCTTACAGTAAAAAAAA
>NW_010346646.1:0-277 GCF_000700745.2 Antrostomus carolinensis | reverse complement strand
GGCCAGGGTTGTCAAAGATAGCCCTGCAGGATTCAGAAGACAGAGCTGGGTGCCTGGGCTGCCCACACAGGGCATGGGAGGGATTAGTCACCCAGGAGAGAAATTCCCAGGACACGGTGAAGGATGACTTCCACTCACTGATCAGCAAGGTAAGATGGGGTTAAAACACAAGCCCTCCAAGAAGGCCATGCTACCGACCTGGTACTGCAGCGAGATGTTTCCTCTCACTCCAGAGCTGCAGGACCAACTTCCCCTGAAGCCAGGGACATAAAATAGC
>NW_010346645.1:0-277 GCF_000700745.2 Antrostomus carolinensis | reverse complement strand
TTGAACTTTGTTAATTCACTACTTTTAGATCTATATATATATATTAATTACATCTCTTACGAGTGACGTGTATAACTCACTCAGACCCCCTCTCTGACCCCTCCCCCCATTCTTCTCTCTCCCCTGAAACAAAATGGCTGTACAAAGAAAGCAAAAAAGATCTCAAGAAAAATTTCCTTTTTTGAAATATCATATTGGATATGCATCTTCCTCTAGATCTACTGAAATAATTATTACTTTTTGTCATCCACCATCCAGTCTCCTTTCCGAGCACTCC
>NW_010346644.1:0-277 GCF_000700745.2 Antrostomus carolinensis | reverse complement strand
ACAGGTGACACTGAGGAGCTGTGACACCAAGGAGGAGGGTGACACTGTACTGAGGTGGGACACTAAGGTAGGTGACAGTGGGTGACACCAAGGAGGAGTGACAACATGCTGTGTGGGGGAAGTCTAAGGCAGGTGACACCAAAGGTGGCACTGAGGGGGTGACAGTGGCATAGGTGGCACTGAGGACACTGAGGGTGGGGACACCATGGAGCAGTGACACTGTGCTGGGTCAAGGTGTGTGACAGCGGCACAGGTGACACTGAGGAGCTGTGACACC
>NW_010346643.1:0-277 GCF_000700745.2 Antrostomus carolinensis | reverse complement strand
CAAACGTCACTGTATCATCTTTGGGCTTAGCAAAACAAAAAGATAAAAGGAGGTGCATTCTATCTTTCCCTGTGTACATTTTGGTTTCTTCTCTAAAGTAGCAAAGCATTTAGATAAAACAGCATTGTCTGCACCACTGGACACAAGCACTGAGGTAATTGTTGTTCAACAACTTTGCAATGCCCTTTTCTTCTTTAATTAAATTAACCACAAAAATGTACAAACACAAATACTGAGAAAAATCTGAGTCGTACAGGAAGGAAGAAAAAAAAAAAAC
>NW_010346642.1:0-277 GCF_000700745.2 Antrostomus carolinensis | reverse complement strand
GGAGAGCTGATGGCAGGGCTGGAAATGCTGGAGAACGCGTGGACAGCCCGAGCAGCAGAGATAGGAGTCAGTGAGGCAGGACGTTAACGAAAGGCTGCGTTGCTGCTGGCTGCTGTGGCATGTTTTGGTATGATCCATCTTTTCTCTCTCTCTTCATTTGCAGGTTGTGTTCCTGACAGAAAGCTTTCTCAGCGTCTGGAGTCTCGGGGGTTTCGCACCGATTTTCTCTGTCAAGAACTCTTTTATTTCCTACGTGTAAACCTGTAAAGTGAAGTGT
>NW_010346641.1:0-277 GCF_000700745.2 Antrostomus carolinensis | reverse complement strand
CATGATGGGATGAGGATGATGCCCAAGGTAGTGGTATGAGGGATATGGGATATCAGTGGTGCCCACAGGGGTATGAGGATGATACCCACAGTGGGATGAGGATCATGCCCACGATGGGATATCAATGGTGCCCACAGTAGGATGAGGATGGTGCCCCCATGGTAGGATGAAGATGATGCTCACGGTGGGATATCAGTGGTGCCCATGGTGGGATGCAGATGATACCCGTGGTGGGATGAGGACGATGTCCACAGCAGGATGAGGATGATGCCCGTGG
>NW_010346640.1:0-277 GCF_000700745.2 Antrostomus carolinensis | reverse complement strand
GATGGTTCATCCAGGTGTGTCCAAGGGAGGCGGATGTCTGGATACGCAGTAGTAGATGGGAATAATATGAGAACCATAGAAAAAGGGAAACTGCCAGCAAATTGGTCAGCCCAGAGCTGTGAGTTATATGCCCTAAAAAGAGCATTGGAATATCTAACGGGTAAAGAAGGAACTATATATACTGACTCTAAATATGCATTTGGAGTAGTGCATACCTTTGGAAAAATCTGGGAAGAAAGAGGATTATTAACCTCAAAGGGAAAAGAACTAGTCCATG
>NW_010346638.1:0-277 GCF_000700745.2 Antrostomus carolinensis | reverse complement strand
AAGCCCAATGAATGAGGTATGGCATTTCAGCTGTCTGAAAGAAAGAACAGCAGAGCGAAGCCTAGAGGAGAAGAGACTTTAAGCTTCACTGACATACACTCCATATAAAAGGCATGCTAGGCAGACTTTTTGGGTCAGTGGTAATCAGCAAGAACATTAAAGCCTAGCTGTACTGTAACCGTGGAAAAAAATCTCTTTTATTCTCTAATAGCAAAAGCAGTCACAATGGCTGTGCTGAGCAGCCAAGTGAGGGGCCACCTACTCTCCAGCCCTGTCC
>NW_010346637.1:0-277 GCF_000700745.2 Antrostomus carolinensis | reverse complement strand
ATGAAATGAAAGCAGAGGCAACAAAAGATAGTATAAATGTATAATGGATTCTGTTGACTTTCTTGGACTTTTAAAACATGCTTAAACATTTAATATGAAATAATGATATCTGTAGACACATTGTTTTATGCTTTTTAAATAATGAATTCAAGAATCTCTGATGAAGTCCACTTTAATTTCACTGATGCTTTGGCATGCTCTCTTGGGTTTCTGTGGCAGGGGTTTGGTAGCAGGGGACAGACTACAGGGGTGGCTCCTGTGAGGAGCTGCTAGAAGC
>NW_010346636.1:0-277 GCF_000700745.2 Antrostomus carolinensis | reverse complement strand
ACACCACAACTACAGTGATCTGTCATAACAAAGTGCCTCCTTTTTTTGCAAAACATTCGAGGAAACACTATAAAATTATAAAATCCAATATAAAACTGAAAAAACCAAACAAACAAACAAAACTTTGTTTCCCACAAATTTCCTAAATCAATGCTTTAGTGAGCACAATAATTTGAGCTGTAAGCACCTTATGAAAAAACCCACTCTCCATAACACACCTATGCAAAACACTAACTGTGAGTGTCTATATAAACTACATTATAACCTAAATATAATC
>NW_010346635.1:0-277 GCF_000700745.2 Antrostomus carolinensis | reverse complement strand
AGAGCAACAGGAAGGGTTGCTTTGGAAAGTAAAATTTGTTCTGAAAATCTGTGAACCTGGTGATGTCTTCAGACTGTTTTATAGATGTCAAATCCCTTTTATTTTCACTTCTTTCAGCGTAAGCCGCATTGCCTTTCTGGGTGTAGCTATATGTGTTAAACAAGGTTCTTGCTAGAAGTGACCCCAAAAGTGAGTGCATGGTTTTCATTTATATTCTAGACTTAGTCTGTTCCTCAGAGAATGCTTGAGGAAAACTTAGTCTTTTAAATATATTATA
>NW_010346634.1:0-276 GCF_000700745.2 Antrostomus carolinensis | reverse complement strand
TGCTGAGAGTGAGGCTTTTAGATACTTAAAGATGAGGATTTTCAGAAACAAACAGTGTCTAATTCCCATTGAAATAAATCAAAAGGCAAAAGACTCTTCAGGGCTTTTCAATTCAGCCATTTGAATTGCAGTTATGCATTTCATGTGTTTGAAAAGTGTATCAGCCAACTCTGCATCCGTAGGTTTCTTAAGGACCCTTAAAAACCTGCTTTTTAGTCTCTGTGCCCTAACTTCCAAGTTCTAAAGAGAGGATTAGAGCTGCCCATCTCAGGGAGG
>NW_010346633.1:0-277 GCF_000700745.2 Antrostomus carolinensis | reverse complement strand
CACATGGAAAGGACACGTGTGAACACGTGTGAGGGGAACACACGTGGACACAGAACACGTGTGTGAGAGGAACGCGCGTGCAAACGCACATGGAGAGAACACGCGTGTGCAGATGGACACGGAGAGAACGTGTGTGTGAGGAGAACACGCGTGTGAGGGGAACACACGTGTACAGATGGACACAACACGCGTGTAAGGGGAACACGCGTGTGAATACCCGTGGAAAGAACACGTGTGTGCAAATACACATGGGAAGGACACGTGTGTGAGGGGAACA
>NW_010346632.1:0-277 GCF_000700745.2 Antrostomus carolinensis | reverse complement strand
AAAGACTTTTCAGGGATCAAACTTAATACCTCATCTTGTTCCGCTGCCCGTTTCGCTTCATAATCAGCCAATTTGTTTCCCGCTTCCCTGTCAGTGTTACCTTTTTGATGTACCTTGCAATGCATAATTGCCACCGCTGAGGGTAATAGAACTGCTTCCAAAAGTCACAGGATCATTTCTGCATGTTTTATGTGTCTCCCTTGGGTGGTTAAAAGTCCTCCATGCTCCATGAGCATACACTACCCGAAAGTGTATTTAGAGTCTGTCCATATGTTGA
>NW_010346631.1:0-277 GCF_000700745.2 Antrostomus carolinensis | reverse complement strand
CCGGATTGAGGACCCTGGGGGGCCGTATCCATCCCATGGGCCATAGTTTGAGGACCCCTGGTTTATTATCTAGAAATAAAGTGATCTGTGCCTCGTTGCCTGCAATCCCTCCCGTCACAGCCTCTGTGTGTCTGGCCTGGGGTGCTGGATGCTCTGCGCTGGGTGACCCAGGGCTGCTGGAGGGCTGTGTGATTCCTGTGGGGTGGGACAGCGTGTGCTCACCCCTCTGTGGCCCTTGTGATTCGGGGCACAGAGGGGACCAGCTTGCACGTGGGCT
>NW_010346630.1:0-277 GCF_000700745.2 Antrostomus carolinensis | reverse complement strand
GGAGGTGACCAAGGATGGAGGTGGCTGGGGACAGAGGTGGCCCTGCCCTGGTGGCCCTGGCACTGCCAGCAGTTGCCTCTGTGCTCCTGCTTGGCCAAGCGCTGTCAGAACCACAGGCACTGGGACAAAGAGAGGGTCTGCCCGGCATCACCCCCCCAGCCATGGTCACCAACTGGGATGCACTGGGTTCCCAGTAGCCGCACTGGGGTACGATGGGCACGGGAGCAGCGTGGTGACTTGCCTGGGGCCATGCACAGGGGACGGTGGCAGAGGTGGG
>NW_010346629.1:0-277 GCF_000700745.2 Antrostomus carolinensis | reverse complement strand
TTCTGTGATTCTATGATTATTTGAAGAGAAAGTGACCATTAGGATTCTTTTCGGGCTGCAACAAAAAAATATGTTTTGCCATAATGACTGCATAAATAACTACTCTTTATAGACCTGATGACAAGAACCAAAAAGGAAATGAAATTGAATGATTGTAATACTAAGGAGTGAAGTATCTGAGGACAGATAGATTAAATAGAATAAACTTACTTAAAAAAAAAAGCAATGCACAGTGCTGTCACAGTAATGTGTTCATATATCTGTTATGAACTGTAGC
>NW_010346628.1:0-277 GCF_000700745.2 Antrostomus carolinensis | reverse complement strand
GGAGTGGCACACTGCGGGGGGGGCTTTGATTCAAACCACAATCCACAGGAGATATTTTTGGTGAAAGGTTTCATTCACCCCAAAATGAATTCCCTGGGTGTCAGCACGTTGGGTGTCAACACGGCAGTGGAGAGCCCAGCTCCTGCCCCCCACCGGTGCCCATATCCCTCCCTGGGGGTCCACGGGTGCCCACTACCCACTCCCCAGACCCACTGAGGAGCTGCAGCCCAGTGGTGGGCTCCTGCTGGCTCTGGTGGAGCTGCTGCACGATGGCGTA
>NW_010346627.1:0-277 GCF_000700745.2 Antrostomus carolinensis | reverse complement strand
GTCTAAAAATTAAAATCTGAATTTTGGATAAAGTATGGCATTGTTCTCTTCAAGTTTAGGCCTTTGTCCTGTTGGTTTTTGAGTATTTATGGCACACTGCTCCTCACCACTCATCTCCACCAAGGGGCTGGTGTCTGGTATCTCACCGCAGGACCCGCCCTCCCGCGCCCATCCCCATGGCCTCTGGCTGGCCTGGCTGTGTCACGCCTTGGAGTAAACTGGTGTTGCCAATAAATCACCTGGGGAATGATTTCAGCATCAGCACGGCGTGTTCATG
>NW_010346626.1:0-277 GCF_000700745.2 Antrostomus carolinensis | reverse complement strand
ATAGCACTTGAATTTTATCATTTAACATTAATGGGGGGCTGAATTGCCATAATTTAGCCTTTTACCTTTCTACTCTGGGTTAACTGGCGGTCACCGCCGGCCCCGGCGCGCTTCTACGGAAATAACATGGAAGAAAGAGGAAAAAATAGACAAGAAACACCAAAAAAAAAAGGCAAAGAACTCCTAAAAAAAATTGGAAATCATCAACCCAGGAGTTTTTGGCCACCAAAAGCATATCTGGGCACCTTGTGATCTTTATTTTTGGATGTGGTTTTAC
>NW_010346625.1:0-277 GCF_000700745.2 Antrostomus carolinensis | reverse complement strand
ACTTCCTCAGCAGGACACGTCTGAACTTACCAACATTTCAGACTTGATGGAAAAGGAGGGAAAATAAGAAAATCAGGGAATACCCAGCACAACTTTGTGAATTCTGAACTGGAAAACTTAATTTGCTCCAAATTTAGTGGTAGATGGTGGCTGGTGAAAAGGTTTTGAGAGCTTTTCAGATGCCAAAGTCAAGCACGGAAATCAAAGTGTTATTTTTATCTCCTGAAAATAAAAGAAGCAGCAATGAATTATATTAATTTTATATAATTAAAATAAT
>NW_010346624.1:0-277 GCF_000700745.2 Antrostomus carolinensis | reverse complement strand
CTCTCTGACTTTACTCACAATATCTTCTGTATCTTGTTTGAAAATATCCTCCCTTTTACTTGGTCCCAAATATAAATGTCAGTATTATTAGTCCCAATTTTAAATCAGTCAGTAGGAAACTGAGTTCCTCTACTGGCAATTCCCAATCACTGCATCTTCTCTCCTAATCTCTCCTTGTCATGTACATTCCCTCCATATCACTGTTATCAACCATCTTATCTTGCAATATTTTCTTTTGGGGTTTCAATTGAATCTTCTTCAAATCAAAGAGTTTTAG
>NW_010346623.1:0-277 GCF_000700745.2 Antrostomus carolinensis | reverse complement strand
CATCAGTAAATACCCCTGAACTGTCCCTTTTCCCAGCCCTGGCACATGTGGGTCCTGGGGCTGCCAAGGGGTACTGGGAGTGTGCAGATGTCCCCACACCAGGCTGGGGGGCATTTTCTCCCTGGAGGCAAATCCCAGGGCAAACCCAGGGTGTCCTCATCTCTTTGGGGGACATCAGGGGCTGTGATGGCCGAGGGGTGAAGGCGTTGGACTTGAAATCCAATAGGGTTTCCCTGCGCAGGTTCGAATCCTGCTCACAGCGACAGATTTTACCCAC
>NW_010346622.1:0-277 GCF_000700745.2 Antrostomus carolinensis | reverse complement strand
TGGGGGAAGCTTCTGGCATCTTCTCTCACAGTAAGGCACCCCTATGCACCCCCCCAGCCCCGGCTACTGAATCCTTGCCATGCAAACCCAATACACACACCTTTGGTAACCGGCCAAATTGCCCTCAAACTGCCAGGTGTTTCTTCTTTTACTTGAGATTCTAGTAAGTTTATGATTTCTTTTTATCCAAAAGTTGCGTTAAGAGATTCATCCCTCTCATATTTCACGTACCGCGTGCAGTGCGTTTTGTGAGGGATATTGGCGCACTATGAAGGGC
>NW_010346621.1:0-277 GCF_000700745.2 Antrostomus carolinensis | reverse complement strand
GGTCACTGGGCGCTGGTTCCCCCCTGGGAGCTGCCGTAGCTGCCGTAGTCGTAGGTGCTGTAGTAGGGGGGCCATGGGGTCTGTTGCTGGTAGTACTGGTTCCACTGCTGGGCGTACTGGGAGGGAAGGAAAAAAGAGGGTGAATATCCTTATAACCCCCCCAAAAAAAAGAATAAGTTGCCCCAAATCCCTGTAACTGAGAAAATAGGGGTTTTTCACCCCAAAATCACATCCCCATCCGCTCAGAAATAGGGTTTTTCCCCTTCCACAAGTCATA
>NW_010346620.1:0-276 GCF_000700745.2 Antrostomus carolinensis | reverse complement strand
GCAGAGGATGGACACACACCTCTCGATGCTGATGGCCGTCAGGAGATACAAGCCCATGTTGTAGGAGAAGAGTGAGAGGAGGAAAAGAGACCTCAGGTACCTCATGGACACCACAGTGGAGCAGATGTTGTCCATCATGTAGAGGAGGGCTGAGGTGACCATGAAGAGGAGGAAGGTGAAGTCGGCGACGGCCAGGTTGAGGATGTAGACGGTGAAGGGGTTCCTGCGGATGTGGAAGCCGAGGAGCCAGAGGACGGTCCCGTTCCCCACCAGCCC
>NW_010346619.1:0-276 GCF_000700745.2 Antrostomus carolinensis | reverse complement strand
AAAAAAAATCTCTATCTGCACCCCCCTCCATCCCATACAGATCCTGAGAGGTCAGGCAGAAAGTGGTGCAGCTTACCCCAAGCCTCTCAAGAGGTTGTCAAGGGTCATAGGCTCAAAATTCACCTGTGTTGTCCAGACTCTCCTCACTCCTGCCCCACACACAGACTTTTCCCCAGCTAGCTCACTGCCATGCCTTCTGCTCAACACAACAAATTAAGAGGGGGACAGATTTTAGAAAGATGTGGGGTGATGGGAAGAGAGGGAACTCAGTGATCA
>NW_010346618.1:0-277 GCF_000700745.2 Antrostomus carolinensis | reverse complement strand
TCCCAGTTATATCCCCTTCCCCCTTCCAACCGAGTTTAAAGCTCTGTGTTTAGCAATGACAGTGTTGGACAGAATGTTTAAACTCATTGTTATGGTATTGGTTTCGCAGTTTCTGGTCTCAACGGTGCTTCATTTCAGTGTAGAGTTGTTAGTAGAACTGTGGGATATGAACCCTTGGTTTTTTTTGTTTTGGCTTTTTTGGTTTTTTGGGGTATTTTTTGCATTTGTTTCCTATAAAAACAGAAATAAGTGTCTTGTTCAGCTGCCCTGTTTGGTA
>NW_010346617.1:0-277 GCF_000700745.2 Antrostomus carolinensis | reverse complement strand
AGACTAAGAGTGCAGGTTGTGAGCCTTCAGCCCACCTCCTCCATTCTCAAAAGGTCAGAGGAAAGCAAGAGATAATTAAAATTCTAGTAAGCATTCTCCCAAAAAACTTCGAACTCGAGCTTACAATTAAAATTCTCATTTTTATGTAAATTTTTAATGTGTAGTAGAAAGCCTGATCTGCATACATTTGGGAGCAAAGGAGGAGAGTCATTAAAACCCTGTCTGTTGAGCTGCAGCACAAATCAGAAAACAAACATTCACAGTCATCTCCAGAGGA
>NW_010346616.1:0-276 GCF_000700745.2 Antrostomus carolinensis | reverse complement strand
CACAGGGACACACGGACACACACAGGGACACACACAGACAGACACACACGACATGGACACACGGGACACAGGGGGACACACACTACACGGACACGCACGACACGGACACACACGGGACACGGACACACACAGGGAGACACGCACACGGGGACAAACACACGGGACACGGACACAGACAGACAGACACACGCGACACGGCCACACACATGACACGGCCACACACACGGGGACACCCCCACACGGACACACACACGACACGGACACACACAGCGGGAC
>NW_010346615.1:0-276 GCF_000700745.2 Antrostomus carolinensis | reverse complement strand
TGATTTCATAGCAAAAGGATCTGTAAGTCAACTGCACACCCACTTGTTTGGATCCTAATCAGGACCTCTGAGAACGACTGAAACTATCTAATGAAAGATGAAACTGCAGAAACTAGTGGGGAAAAACCAGCGAGCTGTCAACATAGTATACTACTGCACCGTCACTCAAGTCATCCTTTCAAGTGACATACAAAACTTGTTAAGATGAGGCTCGATTTCAAACCTTTTTCAAAATTAAATACCCTCCTGGGGCTCTTTGGTTGGTTGGTTGGTTGG
>NW_010346614.1:0-276 GCF_000700745.2 Antrostomus carolinensis | reverse complement strand
TCCCCTCATCCAGATCACTGATAAAGATATTCAATCAGACTAGCCTCAAAACTGGGCCCTGGAGAGCATCGCTAGTGACTGGCCACCAGCTGGATTTAACTTTGTTCACCTTTGCTGCCCAAGGTAGAAAAATACTCCAGCAACCATCTCAGAGACACCAAAGGAGGGTACAAAATGAGAAAAGTGTGGCCAATGGGGAAAGGATTAACAGGTGTGGGAAGTAAATCTCAGCCAGCACCTCAGCCCCTACCCAGTTCCTGCTCACTCCACCCAACA
>NW_010346613.1:0-276 GCF_000700745.2 Antrostomus carolinensis | reverse complement strand
GGGGAAAGAGAGAGATCCACAGAATTTGGAGACCATGGATGCAGATTTGGAGATAAGAATGATAAGCTTGGAGAAATATATAAAACCCTGTATTTGGAAAGCTCACTTCAGTTTGAAATTCTTAAAGTCATTTAACATTTATGGACCAGCTCCTTTGAATAGTCAATTCAAAAGATTGCTTTTACACATCCATGGCACTGCTTACTGGAGTAAACATTGAACAGATCGATAATATTGGTAAGATTAAGCTAATGTCATTGAACAACTGGTGCCTTA
>NW_010346612.1:0-276 GCF_000700745.2 Antrostomus carolinensis | reverse complement strand
GAGGAGGAGGAGGAGGAGGGAGGGGAGTGAGCCCAGGGGGCTGCCCGCTTTGGGCACACGAGTGGGGGGACGGGGTCTGCAAAGGGGTCGGTCGGACCCCGGGGTACCCGGGATGCTCGAGGCCACCGTCCATCCCAGTCCCAGGAAACACACGTGCACGGCTCCTCGCCACCAACGCTGCTCTTCTTCTTTTCTTTTCTTTTTATTTTCTTTATTCTTTGTCTTTTTATTTTTCTTTATAGTTTTCTTTCTTTTTCTTTTATTTTTCTTTGTCTT
>NW_010346611.1:0-276 GCF_000700745.2 Antrostomus carolinensis | reverse complement strand
GGGGGAAAAGGACCCTTGTTCTTGGGTTAAGAATGTGACAAACCCCCAAGTTCACTGTGAGGTTTCACCAAGGCCACAGAACTGAAAGAAATAAGGAAGAGTTTGACAGTGTGTTCTAAAGAACAGCCAAGTACCAAAAAATGCAGCCAACCCAAAACATGCGACCTCTGAGAAATATTCTTATCTCTTCTGCAGTAAAGACTGAAGCTTTTGGAGCAAGAGCTCCTCAAAGGTGGGAATTCTGGTCTGGAAATCACAAAATAAAGAGAAGAGGAG
>NW_010346610.1:0-276 GCF_000700745.2 Antrostomus carolinensis | reverse complement strand
TTGCTGGTATTAGCCAGAAAAGCCTTCCAAGAACCAAAAAGAAAGGTAGATACTTGTCTGCATTCCAGTTGTTAAGAAGCTTGTCTCTCTCTCTCCCGCAGTTCTTGTGGCATCTGTTCATCCCTGGAAACCCCAAGCCACCAAGCGCTACGCCCTGCCCGTGCTCTGGTTCTTCCTGGGAAACAGCGTCCTGCCTGTCCGAAGTGGCGATGTCAGAGCTGTGGTCGCCAACTTTGCAAAGAGCCTCCACCAAGCCATGGGCTCCGGGCTGAAGGA
>NW_010346609.1:0-276 GCF_000700745.2 Antrostomus carolinensis | reverse complement strand
GATTCTATGATCATCTCGCAAACTGTTTAAACCAACACAGTCACTTTGCCTCTCCACTGCTTCCCTGAAAGCCACCTCTCGCTTCGGGCCAGCAGTGCCTGTGAACGCACACAATGAAGTCAAGGAAGGCCTAAGCTTAAATGAAATCTTTTCTGTTTTGGCTTAGTTACCCTTCAACCAGACCAGGTCACCACACAAGTGTACAAACACACTGTTATAAGGGTTGTTTCTACTTGCAGACGTAGCATTTTCAAACTGTCACATAAGCACGGGCTG
>NW_010346608.1:0-276 GCF_000700745.2 Antrostomus carolinensis | reverse complement strand
ACCACAAATACCACAAAAATCACCACTAGCAAGTATATCTTCAATAGTATTGCAGCCATCAATAATAATGGCAAAAAATAATAGCAACAATCAATAACAGTGGCAATAATAGCACTTGATAATAGCAGTAACAAATATATATATGATATTACAGGTTACTACAAAGTTATTGCTAGTAAACTTGTGGTGGTTTCATTCCCTTAGCCAAACACATCCGCTCACTCACTCTCCCTCTGTCAGGGAACAGGGGAGAGAATCAAAAGGGTAAAAGTGAGA
>NW_010346607.1:0-276 GCF_000700745.2 Antrostomus carolinensis | reverse complement strand
TCCCACCCCCACTGCTCTGGGATTCTGTGATTCTGTGCTGGTGGCACAGCTGGAGCGTGGAGCTCGCTGGCCTGGTCCTGCCTGCAGGTAGGACCTAAAAATAGCATCTCCCTGCCTGGTACACGCGCTCACCTCGAGGAGCCGGAGCTCAGCTCCATCCTCCTCCCTGTGTCTCTGCTCCTGCTGTGTCAGCACAGCCCTGCCCAGCTCTGGGAGCCCCAAGGACGGTGCAGGGGTCTGGCAGAGCCAGGCAGGGGCTGGGGGTTGCCCGCAGGG
>NW_010346605.1:0-276 GCF_000700745.2 Antrostomus carolinensis | reverse complement strand
GGTTGCTTGTAAAGTGTAGACAGCCATTGATAACTGGGTCTACATGAGTACCTGAGCTCAGGGTATCGATCTGCATTCACAGGACCTTAGCTCAAGTTGCTTTCCTCTTGTTGCATCCGAACAGGCTGTGGTGAACTTAGGCTCCCCAGTTTTCCTATGTACCTTGGTTCCTACCTGCAAGAGGCCCTTGTAGCAGTCAGATCTCATCTAACTTAACTTGATTGTGACAACTTTATTTTCTCAGTGAGATGCTGAAATGGGTCAAAGGTGGGGGGG
>NW_010346604.1:0-276 GCF_000700745.2 Antrostomus carolinensis | reverse complement strand
TGGGATGTGTTTGGGCTGACCAGGGGGTGTGGGACATGGTGAGGCTGACTGGGGAAATGTGGGGCATGGTGGGACTAGTGGGAAGGAGTGGGACATGGTGGGGGTGTTGGGAAGGACTGGGATGTGGTGGGAAGGTGTAGGAAGGTGTGGGACGTGGTAGGGTTGGCATGGGAAGTGTGGGACATGGTGGAGCTGGTCAGAAGTTGCGGGATGTGGTAGGGTTGGTGGGAAGGACTGGGATGTGGTGGGGCTGGTGGGCAGCCCAGATGTGCCAGT
>NW_010346603.1:0-276 GCF_000700745.2 Antrostomus carolinensis | reverse complement strand
AGGGGAAGTCTCATCTTCCATGGGAACTGAGAACAGGGTCCTTGGGTATTTTAGAAGTTGAAATACCAAAAATCACAAATGTGGATCTTCATGTGGTGAAGGAAAGAACAGGTTATTGATGACTGTTAGTCCCTTTCTACTTGCTGACATCCCATATCATGGGTGTGCTAGAAGTTTTCAAATAAAAGCTTAAAAATCTCTTCCTCTCTCTCAAATCTGGCACCAAGGACCAAGCCAATATGTTTTTATTATTATTTTATTTTATTTTATTTTTTT
>NW_010346602.1:0-276 GCF_000700745.2 Antrostomus carolinensis | reverse complement strand
TCCTGTCACTTCAAACCCTCCCTCAGGGTTCTGGGGGAGAAGTGACACCCTGATGAGCCTGGCCATGGCCGTGCCAAGCAGCCCAGGTGGTTAAAGCCCTTGTGCCCAGAGCAGCGTCCCTCTGTGCCAGCGACTGCGGGCACGTTCCCCCTCTGTGCCCCCCGTCCTGGGAGGCTTCCTCGGGGCAGCACCAGTGCCAGCTTCTCCCTGCTGCATCCCCTTGTGCTGTGGGGAGACCCTTGGGGCTGTTCAACCAGGGACCAAGGGACAGGACAA
>NW_010346601.1:0-276 GCF_000700745.2 Antrostomus carolinensis | reverse complement strand
TCACAGGCTAAGCACCCATTTTCAGTATTTTCTTAGTGAGACATTGAACTTGGTGCTTTCTCTTAAGGTCTTGGAAGAGTGAACTACAAAATCAAACGAGGAGAATTTTCCCAGCCGTCATCGGACGATGTAATGGAAATGCTGAGAGAGTTGAAGCGACTTGCACATGGTGGGTATAAATCCCTCTGAAGCAGAAGGGCCGTGAATTCATCCTCGAGTGGCTCAGCTGTCTGTTTCTAGTTGTGTTTTAGATCCCTTGGCTGTGGTTTGTTTTTT
>NW_010346600.1:0-276 GCF_000700745.2 Antrostomus carolinensis | reverse complement strand
AGCCCTGTCCTGCGGAAGCCAATGGTGCTACGGCAACTACACCAGTAAGTGAAGTTGCCTTGATAGAGCCCCAAAACACCAGCACACTTCTAAGCACACTCCCATTTTGTGGCACCTGGTTAGAAGATAGCTTAAGCAGAGATGGATCTAAAGAAAATGTTCCTCCTCACCAAAAGCACACCAGTGAACATAAAAGGGCACTGATGATCTGCATTGAATAAACATGTCACCAGCCCCCTTGACTCAGGAGTGGCTGAGAGAACTGGGGTTGTTTAG
>NW_010346599.1:0-276 GCF_000700745.2 Antrostomus carolinensis | reverse complement strand
GGGAGAGCCCTTCCCCGGGGCTGGATTTAACCCCTTTTGGCTCAGTGGCTGGTTTTTTCCAGAGCACCCGGTACACAGAAAGACCCCACGGTGGGTCAGAGGGGTTGGGCACCACGGGGGTGCCCAAAATCCCGGCTGGAGCCCACGGGAGGCTGGAGAGGGAAGAGCTGTTGCCCCCCAGGGAGGCCGTGGGGAGCAGCGAGGGCGCGGGCTGGTGCGAGGTCCCGCTGGCCGGTGTGTCAGGATGTGGGAGCTGGGGAGGCTTCCCCCGACACC
>NW_010346598.1:0-276 GCF_000700745.2 Antrostomus carolinensis | reverse complement strand
GTCAAATGCCTGGCACAAATCCAGGTAGGTGACATCAGTTGCTCTTCCATGTGCATGTCAAAATGTCACTGAGAAGTCATCATATTCCCATAGTGACAATATTCCATGATTTACCACTCAGACTTAATGAGAGAAGCATGTCACCCAAAGCCACCATATCCATTTGGATCATCTTAACCTCAGGTAATTCCTTCTGGATACACCAATTCAGCATGAAATTCACACAATGCTCTTCATTCACAGATTCCACAGAATCCCAGAATTGCCCAGACTGGA
>NW_010346597.1:0-276 GCF_000700745.2 Antrostomus carolinensis | reverse complement strand
AACCCTTGAACTTGGCTCTGAAAATAATGTCTCTTGCTTGCTGTCAAGTTATTTCTCAGTTGGGGTAAAAACATTATAAGGTTTTTCTGTTAAATATTGACATATGTTAATTTTAAGAATATTATTGCTATTAATTTGAGGCTTAATACTTGAATGTATTCTTCCTTATTTTTTCAGGATATTTAGACAATGTCATGATACCTCTCTGTGCAACAAAAATAAGATATTCTCCTGGTTTTTATTCTGAATTTCACATTTTAATACATTAGGTTAAAC
>NW_010346596.1:0-276 GCF_000700745.2 Antrostomus carolinensis | reverse complement strand
TCTGTCCTGCAGCTCTGCCACACATCTGTCCCAGCTCTCCCTCCTGCCACCAGCAATTTCTAACAGACCAGTGTAAACCAGCCCAGGACCTTTGTCCTGCTGCCCAGGCCAGGAGCACCCTGCGCAGGCAGCACCCAGCCATGGGTGTTTGCACATGGGGCAGGGCCCCCAGCTCCCCTGGTCCTGCCTGCTTCTCCCTGCCAGCTTCAGCTCCAGGAGGAGCAGAGTCTCGCAGGACTCCTGGGGAGGGAGGAGAGGTCCTGGGGTGTGAGGCAC
>NW_010346595.1:0-276 GCF_000700745.2 Antrostomus carolinensis | reverse complement strand
ACACCACAACTACAGTGATCTGTCATAACAAGGTGCCTCCTTTTGTGCAAAACATTCGAGGAAACACTACAAAATTATAAAATTCGATATAAAACTGAAAAAAACAACCAAACAAACAAAATTTTGTTTCCCACCAATTTCCTAAATCAATACTTCAATGAGCACAATAATTTGAGCTGTAACCACCTTATGAAAAAACCTACACTCCGTAACACATCTATGCAAAACACTAACTGTGGGTGTCCATATAAACTACATTATAACCTAAATATAATC
>NW_010346594.1:0-276 GCF_000700745.2 Antrostomus carolinensis | reverse complement strand
GCTGCATATGCATCAAAGCCTTAGGAAGACAACCCTTTTCAGAACTTCTTCAAAGGGGAGACCTTTGAACACAGAGCAGCTACAGATGCATGGCTGTACCTTTTCACTTCAGGAGTGTACACACAAGGAACAGGATGGCATACTGAGCAAAGAGCAAGCCTTACCTCTGATCAGGTCAGGTGATTGATAACCCTTTGGACTGATAAGTGCAAAGGTCCTCCCAAACTGTCTAGTTTTCAGATAGGAATGATTTATTGTGGCAAACTTGTCTACTCC
>NW_010346593.1:0-276 GCF_000700745.2 Antrostomus carolinensis | reverse complement strand
CTCTCCAGCCTGTCCAGGTCTCTCTGAATGTCCACAGCCTTGTGGTGTATTTGGACGTGAAATGCACTAATGCTGTGCTGAAGAGCCTCTTTAGGGAGGTTCCACCACCTTCCCTGCTTTAATTGAGAGGCGAGGAGCTGACATTTTGACAGCGGAGAGACTAAATTGTGGCTGGCACGCTCGCCCTGAAGAATTTACTCTGAATTAAGAAAACCATTTAAACCCATACTGACGCCTTGTGATACGTTTTAGAGATTCTTACCTAGCAATTTTCCA